>NC_140931.1:157982508-158040008 GCF_014529385.1 Adiantum capillus-veneris
CTCTCATCAAATGGTCACCATTACAATTATAGCATGGTCCCATAGGTGTAGGTGTAGGTGTAGGATTAGTTGCATATTGTCTAGGAGGATATGAAAGTCTTGATTTTGGTCCTCTTGGAGCAATAAACATTACCGATCTCTGATCCCAACTAGGTGGTCCTTCAAGAGTCATAGGAGGCACTTCAGAAGCATGTGAAGGCCCCATTGAATATGTATCTGTATGTGTCCCCTCATCATAACTCGAATAGTTTTGTCTATTGTATCCACCTTGCTCTTCAGAATATCCCGTCAGAACTATGGCTCTTTCCTGTGATTCCTCAGTTGGCATGGCGTACCTGACTGCTACCTGACCTTCCTTCGGTAGCGGTGGCTGTGTTCCCAATACAGGCACTGGTTTTTCCAATCCTGCCGGATAATGTCTTGGTCCAGGCGCATACCTAGGTTGCGGCGTTGTCACTGAAGTTCGTTCCATTGGGCCCTCTCTCACGTTGTTCTTATTATAATAACACTCTTCCATTGTGTGATTGGTGTACTTTTTCGCAATGTCACACCACTTCGGCACTGTTTGAATAAGTATTGGACAATTCCGTGATAGATGGTTGCCCCCACATGTGTAACATCTCTTTGGCTTTGGAACAGCTGCTGCTGTCTCATTCACTTGTCGTAATATTTCCTCAGTCAGCTGCTCATAATTCACTACCCCGTCTGGCTTTTACGTGGTCTTGACAGAAGAAGTCTCACTTGACGTTGAACTCTTCTTGTCACTATTTTTCTCGTCTTCGTCCTCAAAGATTTTACAATTATCCACCATATCTATGGCCTCTTTGGTGACCTCATCTAAGGTAGAGCACTTCTTCAGATACAAGTCCTTCATTAGAACCTCACTTTTCAAACCTCGGATAATTCAATTGACTATCCTGGCCTCTGTTGGAAGTTCTTCCGCAGGGCCCCCATATCTTTTCATACGTCGCGATGCATCTCTCACAGAGTCTTTGGATTTTTGCTCAAAATTGATAATCTGAGAGTAGGAATTATGCTCAATACCTTTTCTTGAGAACTTTCCAGTGAATTCCTCGTAGAAATCCTCTAGTCTGTCAAATTCCACATTTTTCAAGGATTGGAACCAATCGGCAGCGTCTCCCTCTAGAGTCATTCTGAATTCTCTGAAGTTGAGTCCTAGGGTCAATTACGTTCTCAGCATCAACTATTTGTAAAAATCCCGCCACATGAGCAAATGGGTCTCTCGAACCTAAAAACTTTTTATGTGCCCATTTTGCTAGTTTGCGAAAGATTGTTCAAAGAGCGATGAGTAAGGCCATCCATGGAGCTTCGCCTACTCCACCTTCTTCAGACACTCACCCTTCTCGTCGGTGATTTACTCTTTCCACAGGTGCAGGTATTACTGGCACAGGTCTTGGCGCAGGTACTCTCACTGTTTCTACTCGTACATGTGGATGCACTGGTCCTGAATTGACCGAATATCCACCTCTCGCTTGCGGTGTTTCAAGCTTCAGCTACCCTACTAGGAGCCATACTTATGGATGGCATAGTTACATGGGACGGCGGGTCGGGGTCGGAAACGGGGACGGGGGTCGGGACGGCAAAAAAAAAGAGAGTTTTTTTGGCATTTTTTGACCTATACACATGGCACACACATAGAGCATCACTTTGATCACAAATTTACACTAAATAGACCAAAGAACATGAGTCATATAGACGCAAATGTGCTAATAAAACATCGAGAAATGAGGACCCAAAGGGTGGCTTTTATAGCCATTGGGGCGCTTTGAAGTTCAAACATATGGCTATTGGAGAGAAACAAGCCTCTAGAAATGATCAGGTTTTCAAATTTAAAAAAAAGTCCCCTCCCATCCCCTGTCGTCCCCGGGACATTTTGCCTGCGTTCCCACTTGGCAGCTCTCTTTCCGTCCGTCCCCACCCGTCCCCATCCGTCCCCGTCCCGGAAATGGGCATCCCCCGTCCCTAGGGTCCGTCCCCTCCGTTCCCTGTTACTATGATGGATGGTCCTTTCATGCTTATCCCAGCAATGATCACTTTGTCTCGTTGAACACTCGTTCCTAGTTTAAGAGTTAACCTCTCCATTTGAGATTTGGCTATTCGGTCCTCCTCTACACTCTGCAACAGTTTGCAGAGGCTTGTAAGAGGAGTTTATATTGAGCTCCTTGTGTCCACAAATCAGCCCACACACACCACACAACAGGCAGTCTTGCAGAAACAAATTCGGGCAGGTGTTTTTTGACCCGAAAATCACTTTTTTGGCCATAAATCCCTCATACAGACTCAGATTTGTGCAACAACCCAGGACTCTTTTTTGGGGTTTTGACATGTTCCGGACGCAATGGTGATGTGTATTTAAGCTAATTCTGATCACAAAATTTTTTGCAACAGGTGTGTGTATTTCGAGTTTTTCACAGGTACATGTTTCGGAGCTTAAATCAGGGCTACAGATCAAGATGATAGAGAGCTTTGGAGAGCTGAATCTTTCAGCCAATTTAGAGTGGATATATGCATGTGTGGACAGCCACACACTCTTGGTCATTGAGAGAGAGTGGGAGTGTATAGAGAGCAGGGTTTTTTGCTCTCATGTAGTCTCTTGGGAGACTGATACCGGGGTTTGATACTCGGAGGGGTAGAATCTGCATCGACATTCACAGGTGGTGATTTCGAGGTGATTTCTAGTTGATGCGTTGTTCCAGTTGAGGCGTAGATTTTGGCGACGACATCACAGGTGGTGATTTCACACAAGCATTGATATCATGCGGTTTGCAATTCCGGCCGACGCACATTCCAACCGATGTTATGTATGACTATGGTTTTCTCAGAGGTTTACAGGCACAGTTTTTGTGCAGGTGAGCTACTTTAGCTAGCTCAGTTTTGACAAGTTCACAAGTATACAGGTTACAGGGACAAGTGGAGTTTTTTTGTTCATAGAGCCACTTGTTCCAGAGTGAGCCAATTCGCCATGGTTTTGCCATATGTATGCCTTATGTGGATCTGTTGTTGATAGGTTTTACGCTTTTTTATCACTCAAAGGTTGTCTTGCCTCTATTGTCGTATAGAGAGCGTTGAACTTGATTTTTTGATAGCTTGTACAGTGAGAGACTTGCAGTCTGATTATGCGGATAGCCTCAGTTGGCTTCACGTGAGTTGGATTGCTTTGGTGGTGCCGGTTTTTGGCAGGATTTGTTTGACTTTTCAGTCAGTTTATAGGGGAGACTCTGCCGGATTCTTCCCAGATTCTTGCCATAGTTCTTCGTGACATCTTTTGATTGAGCTTGGCTCTCACATCTTTTTGTAGTGCCCGACACAAAAAGATAGATTTCAAAGAACAAAAGCAACAATTTTGTGCCGGGCACTACACTAATCTACGCTCCTAATTCTTCCATATCTGCACAAATCGGCCACAGAAGTATACGACCCCTCCAACATGAGTGGTGACTACATTCACTTGGGCTCTCCCACAGCGAATCCCACCAATGATAGGCTATGCTACATACATACACTCTCAAGCGGTCACCATGGGAGATAAGAACCCCACATATATTGGAGCTGGTGAGATGTTGACAAGGGTAGCCTATGAGGCTATCCAAGCAAGAGGCCAATGGAATCATCCTATCTCACAGAATGAATGGCTGAGGCTGATGAATGACAAAGAGGATGAGGTGCCAAGGCCGCCTCCTATTGCTACTCGCACAAAGCGTAAGTTAGAGAAAGTGAAAGAAGAGAGGTTATGTTTTCCAATTCATCTTCTCTTACCCTGGAACTCTCGGACAGGAGGTGCATCATCAACATCCTAACAAGTGTGTTTTCATGACAAGACAAGGCAAAATTCTGGTATGTGCAATTGCTCAAGCATTTCTTGCATGAGTGGTTCATAGTAGCAGTGAAGGCAACTACATTGATGTGATTGAGCATTTGGGTTCCATCAAGAGTTTCTAATCATAATGGCCCTCCATTTTGTAATGTTGCGGATGATGTAAAGACCAAGGCCTCTTGTGTGAGCCAGTCTCAAGGCCCAACCATAGCAAGAAGCTCGAGAATGGGATGAAAAAAATTCCTTTCTTTTATTTATGCATATTAAGACATATTTAAGAATTGTGGGAAAATGCATAATTTTGGGACAATTCTTTGTGATACACATTCTTTGTGGAGGGGTTATGAAATGCTATATTGTTGCACTTGAGGAAGTTTTGGCACATTCTTTGTGTCACAAGTTCGTGGAAAAAGGTTGCATTGTGCTAGGTTGTTGCCACTACTACAGGTACCCCCCCCCCCCCCCCCCCCGAGAGAGACGGTTGTAGCGACTTTTTATCGTCGCTTAAGCAAGGTAAAACACCGTCGCAAGGGACGTCGCTCCTGTCCGAAAAGGGGCGCCAACCTTTGGGGCCAACAAGGTGTCATAGTCATACACAGGTACATTACTTTTTCCATGCATTGACTGTCTAAGCATAATAGGGCCACAGTACAAGGCCTGCATTGACAACAAACGCTGTAAATATCAATAGCTAAATGTGACTTTGACTTACCATATGAAGGATTGCTTGTGTTACCAAATTTACATTGAGGCTCCTCAAGTCTCCACCATAACCTAAGATTTACCTCTATGGAGAGAATGGCATAGCACAGTCAAAAAAAAGAAAAGAAAAGAGAAGACACATAAAGTTATCAACCATAAGTACGTATGCAAGCTTTCTCAAGTATAGTTAAAAAGAAAGGCCAATTCAGGGAAATTTAAGTTGTATTGTAGTTAAAAAGAAAGGCCAATTTAGGGAAATTTAAGTTGTATTGGTTCAATCTTACACTTTGATATCGATTCTAGCATTACAAACTTTAGTCCAGTGAACTTCGAATCATGATCACTGACATTCAAGTAAGTAGGAAAGGTGGTAAGTTCTCTAAGCACATCTTTGTCATAGCACTGCACCCCTTGTTCACTTTTTTCAGCTACATACGCCAAAAACATGGCAATACAACTCACTCTCATACGAGTCGCTCTTCAAATAACTCCACTTCTTCAGAGTTTGAGCTATAATAAGCTCACCTTTATTTGCATATGTCATACGTGACAAATTATGCTATCTATCTATATATATGTATATATATATATATTATATATATATATATATATATATATATATATATATATATATATATCTATGTGTGTGTGTGTGTGTGTGTATCCAACCATAGGCAAAATAACTCTAGCAGCAACACAACTTGTCACGTGACACATCTCAACCCTATGTGTCTGTGGACAAGCTACACCATAGCAGGGTTTCCGTCAAGTCCAGTCCAGTTAGATTATAAGTGATATGGCACTTTTGTGAGTCTATTCGTAGACCGTGCATGCCCAGTCTCTCAGTGTAGATGCATATCCTCTGGTTGCACACTGCAAGCATAAGCATTTCCATCAGAGTCAGTTTGGGGATTTTTCAGATGACTTTATCCCATTTTTCCCTATTTTTGACATTTTTCACTTATTTATTAAGTGACTTTTGTTGGGTACTCAGTAGGGCAAATTGGGTAAGTTAATATATAAGCAAACCCAAGTTAGCACAAATTGGCAGACGAGCAAAGGCACAGCAGGCTTCCCCAAGCAACAAGTGTCCAACCCTCTCTCAACAAGACCGTCTCCAACCCCTTGACGAGGCCATTCCCTTCCACAGCGTTTTCAGCCATCGCCATAAGGATCCCTCCCTTGGCGTTCTCCAGAGCCAGCTATCGCCACCCCATGTTCCTTCATGCCTGGCGTTTTCAACTTTTCACTCCCCGCTGGCAGTAGTCCCCAGAATTTACTAACGCTAGCAATTGCTTGGAGATCTGCAGCGTTTTTGGCCTCCATGTTCAGCGTTTTACAGCAGGTTATCAGCAGTGCATCGGCGTTTTACAGCAGGGTTTTTAGCAAGGAAAACGCAGCCCCTTTGCTGGAGTTTATCAACAAATACATCAGCGTTTTGTCCTCACCATTCCAGCCCGACAAAACAGTCATTTTCAGCCTTAAGACAGCAGTAGAAACAGCCCATTTCAGCCCCGAAACAGTCCATGAAAATCAGCAGATAGAAGATCCCAATTTTCAGCCACGAAGTTGTCGTTGTCATCACCGTCGTCGTCATCGGCATAGTCCCATTGCATCAGTCCATTGCATTCGCATTGTACGCCTTTGTGCAATCAAAGTAGACCACTCTCGCCCACGAGAGTGGGGCCTTCGGAGGAGGGTTTTACAACCTCTCAGTGCCGTATCTCTTCTCTCTCCTTCTCTCAGTCTCATTCACTTGCACGCACAATATCCACTCACTTTGTTCGTGACCACAGCACTCTACAAGACGGAAGTCTCTCTCCTTCCCTAAGAACTAAAAGGAACCTTGAGCAAATAAAGATCACTAATCTTGAGAAATTACAACATTTATTCCGCTGCACCTTACATTGGTATCAGAGCTTTGGAAGTGTTCTGCATTACTCAAGGGAAGAACCACAAGAACCACACGAATTTTTTTTGCTTGTTGAGGTCGTACGAACCCAAGTTCGCTTGGGCGTGTCGATTCCTAATCGTGTTTTGTTGAAGAGTGACAGGAATCCCAAGAAAGAAGGGCTTGTCCAACCTTCCCTTGTGTCTCTTTTCACTCATTGAGAGCGGACCGTGCACTTAGCGGCCGGCCAATCGATGTGAGGTGGGGAAAAGCCAAGTGGTGTGAGCGCAAGGCCGCCAAGGGGTGCGCCCACAGAAAAGGGTAGAACTCGGGTGAAGAGAAGATCCTTCTCCAACGCGATTTGCAAGCGAAAGAAAACCTCAAGAACCTCAAGAACCCAAGAACCAAGACCCTCAAGAACCCAAGTTCCTCGCGAGCTTAAGACCCCAAGATCATAGTGTATGGTCGTCACCCAAAGCGGCATGGATACTTGGCATTCAGGTGATGAGCATGAGAGAGGCGACGAAGGATTCTCCCCGCCAGGAGATTTTTCCAACCCTCCCCCTTCGCCATCTACGCTAGACCCTATGGAGACAATGGTCAAGCAGATGATGGCCATGATGGATAGACAGGAAGACAAGCGCCTTGCTTTAGAATGCGAGCGCCTTGCTAAGGAGCGTGAGCGCATTGCTCTTGCCGCAAAACAAGAAGAAAATCGCCTTGCTCAGGACCGTGAGCGCGACGACAGAATTGCAAGAATGGCTGCAGATCAAGCAGCCAAGGACCGCGAGCGCGACGAAAGAAATGCAAAATTTGCCGCACAACAAGAAGAAAATCGACTTGCTCTCGAACGCAAGCGCGCTGAATGAAATGAACGAAAAGTAGAAAAGGAGGCGGAGCGTGAAGCTCAAAGGGAGCTTCGCAATCAAGAATTTATTGTCCAAATCCTAGCCTCGAAGACCGAACCACCCAAAGATCGTGGGAGTTCGTCAAGTTGCACAAGCCACGATGCGGATTCACACAATCCAGTCATAGAGAAGTTGACTTTCAGTAAGTATGACGGTAAGATGGATGCTACTGTTATTCATTCTTGGTTGCATCAATTTAATGCTTATTTTGCGACAACTAAGAAAACAGGCAATAGCAAAGTTTTGACGGCAGCTATGTACCTTGCGGGTGATGCCATAAATTGGTACCAGGCATAACAAGAGGCACAGCTAGCCGCGCACCTAGAGGCAGCCGACGATTTCATGCCCCTCTCTTTTAGTTGGACTGATTTCCAAGACAAGCTCAAGGCGCGGTTTATGCCACCTCAGTACCTTGCACGATTGAAGGACGATTGGTGAGCTCTCAAGCAAAACGGTATGCCGGTTATGTCTTTCTCTAATTGTGTTTTGCAGCTCGGCACTCAATTACGCAGATCGGATGCGAAGCGCAAGGAGGCATTTCTTTACGGATTGGACGAGTATATCAAGTATGATGTCGAGGTACTCGATCCAATCGATCTCAACAAAGCGGTAGCAATTGCTCTCGCCCACGAGATGAAGCACAACAAAGGAAAGCCTAAGGAAAACAAGACTTCTCAAGGAACCTTGCAGAATTCTCAAAACGGAAAGAATGGTAAGAATGGTAATTCTTCTACCCCTTCTTCCTCTAATTCCTCGGAAAAGAACTCTAACAATGAATCTAAGGGTAAAGCTAAGACACCTGCAAAACCTAAGCTAACTCCTGATGAAAAAGCTTCACAAGGAATTATAGGAGGATATATCACGGCTGAAGAACAAGTGATTTATGCTAAAGAAGGTAGATGTTTTCAATGTCACGTCAAGGGGCACATTAAGAAGGCCCGTCCTAAGACAGTCCCACCTAAAGAACCAAAGGCACCCACAGCTAGCACAAACTCTGTCACAACACAACCTTCATCTTCTCATGACTCTGACACACACATTGATGAATCTCTCATGAAGTGTTATGGTCATGTAAAAGGACAGCGTTTTATCATATTGTTTGATCCAGGCAGTATGCATGATGTGATTAGTCCCCCTCTTGTTGAGAGAGCCCGCCTAGAGGTTAGTCAGAAATCTCCTCTCTAGGTTTTTGGCTTCGCTCCTGGGATGGACTCTCTCATCACGAAGGAGTGCCTTGATGTGATGTTTACCGTTCAGCAAGCTTCTTTTCGTAGGAAATTTCTTGTGTCTCCTCTCTCAGGATGTGATATGATATTAGGCATGAAATGGTTTCGTGAACTGAACCCTCTCGTTGATTGGGAGGCTCTAACTCTCACTTTGCATGCCAAAACAGATTCCCCCCTCACCATTCGTGCTGAGGAGGGCTTGCATTCTTTGCCTCTCATCTCGCATGTGCAGGTAAAGCGTGAATTACGACGAGGAGCACAAGCGGCATTCATTTATGCTGCTCCAGTTTCCCAAAGCATTCAAGCTCCAGGTAAGTATTCGGAGTTGTTTACGAAATTTAAACATCTCTTTTTGCAGGATGATCTCCCACCTCGTCTCCCACCGGAGCAGCCGGAGAACCATCGCATCGAGCTTATGCAGGGAGCGTAGCCGGTCAGTAAGGCTCCCTACCGTTTGAACAAGTCACAGGAGGAAGAATTAGAGTGACAACTCACGGAGTTGGTGGCTAGAGGATTCATACGTCCTAGTGTAAGTCCTTTTGCTGTCCCTATTTTGTTCGTTCGCAAGAAGGATGGTTCGTCTCGTTTGTGTGTTGATTATAGACCATTAAACAAAATGACCGTCAAGAACAAGTTTCCGATGCCCCGCATTGAGTATATCTTGGATAGGCTCAATGGGGCAAAGGTTTTCAACAAGGTCGATCTCAAAAGTGGATACCATCAGGTACGGGTATTCAAAGGCGACATTTTCAAGACTGCCTTTCGCACCGAGCGAGGGCAATGGGAGTATATTGTTATGCCTTTTGGATTGACAGGAGCCGTGGGTACGTTCAATCGTCTCATGGTAGGTCGTTTCGGTGATATGGTAGGTGTATGTGTGTGTATCTTTTCTCATTTTTTCTGCATCGTGGGAGCAACATGAATTAGATGTTGAAAGGGTACTAACTCGTTTGGATGAGTGTCAGTTATATATTGCAGCTAAGAAGTCGGAATTTTTTCTTACTGAAGTCACTTATCTGGGTTATATCATTTCTGGCGAGAGTGGTCTACTTTGATTGCACAAAGGCATCAAGCTGACCCCGCGAAGGTGGAATAGGTTCGTAATTGGGATTTGCCCAAAACTGCATATGATGTGCGTTCTTTTCTTGGTCTATGTCAAACATATAGTTCGCACATAGAGAATTTTGCACGCATTGCTGCACCTATGACTGATGTTTTGAAAAGGGTAAAGACTCGCCGTCAGCGTGTAGACTTGCCCGAGGCAGCCATTGAGGCTTTCGCAGCTCTCAAGGTTGCGGTGACAGAAGCACCATGTTTTATTCTTGCCTCTTGGGATGACCCCTTTGAGGTATGGACGGATGCGAGCAATGTCGCCATAGGCGTTGTGCTCCAGCAGCATGGTCGCCCAGTAGCTTTCCTTAGTCGGAAGCTCAATAGTGCGGAAAAGAATTATTCAGTTTATGATAAAGAACTTTTGTCTATCATTCACTCTCTTAAGCATTGGAAGCATTTTTTGTATGGTAGAGAGTTTACAGTGCGCACAGATCATCGAGCCCTCAAGTGGCTACAGTCTATACCTAGTGCATATTGGAGTGATCGCCAAGCGCGGTGGTCATAATTTTTTGAGCAATTTGGCGGTTTGATTGAGTATGTGCCTGGAAAAGCTAACCCTGTTGCAGATGCGTTGAGTCGCAAAGGACAGATTTTGGCTCTTGAGTCAAGAACCACATTTTCTATATAGGGTGAGTCTTTTGACAGTATGAAGAATCAATATGCAGATTCGGAGTTTGGTAAGTATTGGTTGCAGGCCCTTGCTTCCCAAGGGCCCAACAACTATCTCATTCGTGATGGATTGTTATTTTTTCGTCAGCGTCTATGTGTGTTGCCCTCTCTCAGGCCAGCCATATTGCATGATGCACATGACTCTCTCACGGGTGGGCACAGGGGTATGAACACCACATTGGAAAAGATTGAATGATTTTTCTATTGGCCTAAAATGCGAAAAGATATGTTTAGTTATGTCACACATTGCACTATATGTCAAAAAGTAAAAGCTCCTCGGGGTAAGCAGCAAGGCCTCTTACTTATGCTGCCTATTCCCGAGGGACCTTTTCAGGATATCTCTATGGATTTTGTGACTAACTTATCACCAAGTCAGCATTCAAGGAACACTTAATGTTTAACTATTGTTGATCGTTTCAGCAAATTCTGCATGTTGATTCCTTGTAAGGCTACAATTAGTGCACAAGATGTTGCACAATTGTTTATAAAGCATTGGTACCCTCTCTGTGGTTTGCCAAAGTCCATTGTTTCAGATAGGGATGTTAAGTTTACGTCCAACTTTTGGCGTGCGCTCTTTGAAAATTTTGGCACACAGTTGAATTTTTCATCCGCTTTTCATCCACAGTTAGATGGTCAAACGAAAATTTATAATCAATTGGCTTTTGATGTGTTGAAATCTTATGTTCATGATCAGCAGTCTCAATGGGAGCCCTATCTCCCATTGGTTCAGGCTATTCTCAATGATTCCTTCTCTTCTGCTATTGGTCGAACTCCGTATGAGGCAGCTTTTGGCTGCCGATTCCAGTTACTGTTGACTCGATCGGTCAGTCAAATGCCTGATGCCAATGCTGAAAGTCAGTCATTGGATGAGATTTCTGAGAGTGTGAAGCTTCGGCTAAGCAAGACTCATGAATCTTATTCTAGACAGACTAACAAGCATCATCAGGAGGTCTCGATCAAGGAAGGAGATTGGGTGTATCTACGAATTATGAAACAACGTCTTAAGCAAGTTGGAAAGAAATGTCCAAAGTTATCTTTTTGTATGTATGGTCCATTTCCAGTCATCAAAAAGATTAATGAGGTTTCAATGAAATTAAAGTTTCCTAACTCTTGGTCAATGCACAACGTTTTCCATGTTTCTTGGTTGAAAATGTTTTAGGGAACACCTCCAAAGGACGTTTCGGAAGAAGAAGAACCGGAGATCATCGACGAAGTAGAAGTCATGGAGCCGGAGCAAGTCTTCTTGCATCGGTTTCGCCATGGTTCGAAGAAACAAGTATGACAGCATTTTTTGAAGTTCAAAGATCGAGGAACCCATGAAGCGGTGTGGGTAGACGAAGAGTTCTTCAAGGATTATCCAGAGTTGTTGGCAGACTACAAGGAAGCCATGCAGCTCGGTACTAGTATCTCACTTTAAAAAGGAGGGGATGTCACGTGACACATCCCAACCTTATGTGTCTGTGGACAAGCTACACCATAGCAGGGTTTCCGTCAAGTCCAGTCAAGTTAGATTAGAAGTGATCTGGCACTTTTGTGAGTCTATTCGTAGATCGTGCATGCCCAGTCACTCAGTGTAGATGCATATCCTCTAGTTGCACACTGCATAAGCATAAGCATTTCCATCAGATTCCATCAGAGTCAGTTTGGGGAATTTTCAGATGACTTTATCCCATTTTTCGCTATTTTTGACATTTTTCACTTATTTATTAAGTGACTTTTGTTGGGTACTCAGTAGGGCAAATTGGGTAAGTTAATATATAAGCAAACCCAAGTTAGCACAAATTGGCAGACGAGCAAAGGCACAGCAGGCTTCCCCAAGCAACAGGTGTCCAACCCTCTCTCAGCAAGACCCTCTCCAACCCCTTGGCGAAGCCACTCCCTTCCATAGCGTTTTCAGCCATCGCCATAAGAATCCCTCCCTTGGCATTTTCCAAAGCAAGCTATCGCCACCCCATGTTCCTTCATGCGTGGCGTTTTCACTCCCCGTTGGCAGCAGTCCCCAAAATTTACTAACGCTAGCAATTGCTTGGAGATCTGCAGCGTTTTTGGCCTCCACTGTTCAGCGTTTTACAGCAGGTTATCAGCAGTACATCATCGTTTTACAGCAGGGTTTTTAGCAAGGAAAACGCAGCCCCTTTGCTGGAGTTTATCGACAGATACATCAGCGTTTTGTCCTTACCATTCCAGCCCGACAAAACAGTCATTTTCAGCCTTAAGACAGCAGTAGAAACAGCCCATTTCAGCCCCGAAACAGTCCATGAAAATCAGCAGATAGAAGATCCCAATTTTCAGCCACGAAGTTGTCGTTGTCATCACCGTCGTCGTCATCGGCATAGTCCCATTGCATCAGTCCATTGCATTCGCATTGTACGCCTTTGTGCAATCAAAGTAGACCACTCTCGCCGACGAGAGTGGGGCCTTCGGAGGAGGGTTTTACAACCTCTCGGTGTCGTATCTCTTCTCTCTCCTTCTCTCAGTCTCATTCACTTGCACGCACAATATCCACTCACTTTGTTCGTGACCACATCACTCTACAAGACGGAAGGCTCTCTCCTTCCCTAAGAACTAAAAGGAACCTTGAGCAAATAAAGATCACTAATCTTGAGAAATTACAACATTTATTCCGCTGCACCTTACAGAACTACTACCAGAACCTGCAACATCCTCAACAGAGTCTCTATCCACAGAAGGCAGACGTGCATCGGTGCCTTGCATAACATTCCAAATGCCTTGGATTTATTAGAGGAATTTCAGGATGTATTTCCTGAAGAATTACCCTAAACCATCCTAAAGTTTTGGCACATTTTGGTTGCACTAGTAATATCCTTAATTTTCCTTGCAAAAGTCTCATTGTAGGTATAAAGGCTCTGTTTGGTTTGACATTAGGTTTTATTGTTGATCTTCCAAGGGGCTGCAAGAACCAATGAACCGTCTGCGCGCGCTTGATTCTGGAAAGGTGGAGTATCTGAAATAGTCTAGCTATGGCTAGCAACTTCTACATTCATCCCATCCCTACCCCACTCCCTATATCATCGGGCTGGCCTTGATTCTCTCTACCATCCTCTTTTGAGCATAAGTGCGGTCAATAACCCGAAGGTTATTTGCGGAGTTATAAATTTTGACACTAGAGAGATTAGCAGATTTCGACGCCCACGTCCTCTTCGTAGATTGCATCGACGTTGTCTGTCATATTTGTTGACAGGTTCATCAACGGCATGAAAACGTAAAGTCTGGAAAATTACTTACCTAAGAATGCAACATATCTTCTAGTATTTGGTTAACCCTTTCTGTTTAACCATCAGACTGCGGATGATTTGCCGTACTCATACTTAGAGTAGTATGTAAATCTATCACTTACATGCTGGAGAGGTCGCGGCTCGTTTGGCTTTAGGAGAGCGTTAAAGATAAAAAAGACACTCTTGCAAGTGGTGAATTGTACGCATGAAATTTACTATGGAGTATAGTGGTTGCTGTAGCCAGCTAGCAATAGAGGGGCCATAACTTT
This sequence comes from Adiantum capillus-veneris, assembly GCF_014529385.1. NCBI lineage: Eukaryota > Viridiplantae > Streptophyta > Polypodiopsida > Polypodiales > Pteridaceae > Adiantum > Adiantum capillus-veneris. Next base: position 157,996,358 of record NC_140931.1, read on the forward strand.
TTGTGAAACATGGTTTTCGGACTCGTTAATTTCTTGATTTGGACTTATGCTCAGAATCCATCACTTTTTGCATTTTCACTGTTTCGGAGGTCGGTTTGGCGTCGGCTGAAAATTTTCATCCTCTAATTCTTTATTTGGATATTGAAACGGTTGCCAAAAAGCCTAATGGTTTTGACTTTGCAGGAACTTTAGGAATAATCACTAATGTAACCACCAACGGTAATAGCACTCCTCGCCGATCGTGCCGAAAGCGATCTTTACTATATCTTCATCGACTGTCCTTATTGGTTGTACATGCATCATACAATGTCTTACAGAGGCTACATATCAAGTTTGAGACCATACTTTGTATATTCAACTGTATTTAGCCTTCATAGTATTTGTTATGGCCATGATTTTGGTTGCAAATAATTGAGAGTATGTATTTTTTAGGTATAGCGATGATAAGAATCATGGATTGATTGTCCTTTATTCAAAGTAAACTCTCTTTGTAGAAAGATTCTAGATTAGGCAATAAGCAAATTTTTGAAGTTTTGCAAAAAAATGCAGATTTAAGGAGGAAATTCCTTTCGTGTCTCTTTGGCATAGAACATGTGTATGAAGCTTCACAAGGCAAAGCTTTAATAAGCTTCAAAAGTCTGAGCTTTAAGATTTTAAATATAAAAGTTAAATATGGCTAGTTCACTTCATTATCCATTATAAGCACAACATATGGGGGACTCCCAGATTTCTCTTGTCAGCTTTTCAGGAAAATTTGCAGGATATGACATGTGACTTGGCATGGTGCCACTTATATATGTGTATATACATATATATATGTATATACACACACACACACACACACACACACATATATGTGTGTGTGTGTGTGTGTGTGTGTGTGTGCGTGCGCATATATACTCTTTCTCCATCATTTTGCAATTTAGCAAGTTTTCTATTGGCATTATTTTGCACTTGGGATGCCCTACTTCTCATGCTTTCTCCCACCTCAGAAATTTGCAAAGTGTAGTAGTTGATGTCGTTCATCAACCCTTGTGCTTGTGATCTGATTGCCCTTGGGTGCGGAATTTAAAATGCATGGCCCATAGGTTGTTGCCCTGCCTTTGAACTTTGTATATGAGATTGTTCTCTGGAACTTGGCTTGAAGCTCAATAGAGGGAACTAGCATCTATTCTTCTCTTTGGGACATATGAAGAGAGATTGTTGTTGCAGCGGGTGGGTTCATAGGCTTGTCTTATTCTTTTTCTCCCTCAATCTTTTGAGTTAAACTTGATTTTAGTGAGTATGGCACTTCTTTATTGCATTTGGTCTCTACTTTTTTCCTTTCCATTTCCTCCTAATTTGACTCTTCTTCCAATTGTTCAAACAATGGTGGCATTGAAGGATGTTTCGTGTTGATTTTTGTTGGTTTCTATTTTTCAGCAAAATCCCCTTCTAGAATCCTACCTGTGTTGTAGGCTTCTTGCATTCTCTTCAATCTAGCCATTTTTGCTGTGGATCTTCTCGTGCATTCCTCCGGAGTTACACCTTAGTATTGGACCATTGCTTGCTGAAGATTTACTAGCTCAATATAGATGTTATTAAACTCACTGTACAGATGAGAAGCCAAATTCGGGAGAGGCATACTATCGGCCACAAACTTGTAGCCACCAAACAATGTTGCAACCTCATGTTGTTTGGTCTGGCTAGATACTATATGGCCAAGAAACAGTGCCAAAAAGTATCGAGATGAGCGGAGTGAGTCAATCTTCTCAAGCAACAGGAAAAGATTACTTTTTTCGTTTCTTTAGATTTTTCTAGGAATTTTTAGAGTTTTTTAATAATTTTTTGTACATATTGTTGCATTTTTGTGTTTTTTCAAAAATTAGTTTTTGGATTTTATTTTCAGAATCTCCTAATCAAGAGGATTTCATTTCTCCTGCTGGATCTTGACTCCAGTCGTGGCTAGAACAGCTGGACTACCCTTATATATAAATCACCTGATGCAAAAAAGTTGATATGTTCTTTCAAAGGGGGAAGCGAAACAACCAAAAATCAGAATTGCTTTCCAAAAAACTGCCATGGGAAGTGAGCACACATCTGTCTAGAAAGCATTTCCAAAAGACATTGAGATTCTGGTCAGTACCACATGAGATGAGGAACAAGGAAATCCCTTGACTAGTTGGGTTTTTATAATAAGAGGTGCTGTACACTGCATGTGCAAAGTTCTCACCTTCGTCACTTGTATGATTTGTACTCTCACACAAATTTCAATTGAACTTACAAATATGTATGGTGTAATGAATAGTACAACACCTTCCGTGTCTAATACAAATGAGACTAGCGTTACTCTTCGTCAGCAAAATCGTTCTATTGCCTTTTGCAAGATAGATTGGTTAATTTGGGCGTAAGGAGTGAGGTCAAGTAGTATGTCAATGTTTGCTGGTCTGGTATTGGTATAATACTGTGGCATAAGCGTAATGTACCTACTAGCTGAGTTTACTATGGGTTGGGGTGTGTTGCTCCATACTTCTTCCACCTTATGAGGTTGTTACTCAACTCAAGTTTGGGGACTGGATAAGTCATCCCCTTCATGGGCAGAAACTTCTCCCTACTTTTCTTCTGTTAAAGACGATTATTTAAGGAGCTAAAATTGTTTCCTCAGTAAAGGTCAACCTGAGTCATGCTCATTTGATTCAAGAATACTTACTTTCTCTGTTATTCATGCAGTGTAACTTGACATATGCACTCTTCATCCTTTCTGTGAACCTCGAGGTAATTATCCTATTTGGTCTTCACACCTTGAGCCTGTCGGATTATATGTGTAGAGGACATTCTTGTGCCTTGTATCTCTTTGGGTCTCTTTGGACCTAGATCTTTTAAACAACTTTAAACACTTCTTAGTACGTGTGCTGCATCTTTCATGCATAGTTTAGGCACTTTCTAGTGTAGAAGTATGTGAGACGTATGCAAGTTATCCTGCAAATTTTCATTGTCGCAATTCTATACACCCACCCACTTCCTTTCCTGTTATGTAAATGCCTTACTCCCTGTTATGGTATTGCATTACACCATGCAAATCTGGATAATGGTATTTGAGCCAGATTGATGATCATGTGAAAAAGTGTGATACTAGTGCTCATTAGTGTCCCCATGGTAGATATAAATTATGTCGAAATGCATAAAGAGGTGTCTAAAATTTAATCCCAGGTCAAATGTAGTGCACGTTAAATTTGTAAACAAGGCAATAGCTAGCATTTGAGGCAAAACATATTTTAAAGATGGGAAGATTATTGCAAGGGCCAACAATTTGAAGCTGCCCTATTTACAAACATGCATTGTATGTTCTTTTGAGTGTGGGCATTAGCTTACATAGCACTTCCTATGATGACACTCGTATGTTTTGTGTAAGCTTTATTTCAATTCGCGAATCAATTTTCTCCAAAATGACTAAGCATGTGCATGTTGTTGCATGATCATGTATATATGTGCCTGTATTATAACATAATGGCATGGGTCCATTTCGTGCAGGGGCTTGGAGTTTTAGTATTGTCAGAGCTACTTTCAAACATGAAGTTGCTCCTAATAGAGAGAATATTCACTGAGAACATGCTTACAGCTTTCCTTCTAGTAAGTTCCTTCTTAAACTACACATTAGTTATTCACAAGTCGGTTCGGCGTATGTTGAGATCTTGTTTCAAATCTCTTCTTTATATCAGACATATAGGGCTTGATCTTTTATTGTGCACCCCAAGGAGGGATTCCATTTTTGAGAGGGTGAAATGCTTGACATGAGTGGGTGTACCCATTTCTGCATTTGGGTTGTTGCTGCCACAATTTTTTGTAAAGTACGTGCACATGGGATTGGAATGGAGAAATAAATGATTATGCTTGAACTAGTACAGAGGGCTAGATTGGGGGACTATGTGACTATGACTTCACTTTGTAATTTGGACTTCCCATCGAAGGGCCAAGTCTCAGCCATTGTCTATTGTGTTGGTTAAAAGCCAGAAAGTAGCATGCATGGTTGTAGCTTACAGCATAGGAGCAACTTGGTTGCGGACATAGCAAAAAGGAAACTTGTGTTGGTGGTGGAATTTGCAGGCAAATGTTCCAACAGGTTTGGTGAATCTTTAGTCTGAACACCATCTTCGCTTCCCCAAGTCTGGCATATGGTATATTGTTAATCTACTGCTTGGCTTTGGTGGCTGGAATGGGTCTGATGAGGGTCCTCAACCTAAAGGTCCAGCTTTGATGGCACTCACGTCATCCGGAGTGTATGCCTTTAAAAATTTTCAAATGCTGGCTCAAAGGTAAGCTGTTGGAGGTTAAATATGATAAGCTTTCTATTTGCTGATTGGGAGCATGTATTCCATGTTTGCGTGCAGGATAAAGATGAAGATAGATGCGTGAGCCCCAGAAGATACTATAGGGCTGACATTGTCTTACTGTGTGAAAACTGTGCAGCTGCCAAATATTGATGTTGGTTTATTGTGCCAAAGTGGCTTCCCCTCCATCTACTGTGGTTTTGGGTAGTTAGCCAGCCCGCGCGTTCCAGGGCCGCCTTGACAGGCATCTGGTTTTGGCTTTTAGTACAAATGCACTGCAAATGTAAATTTACAAGAAAGGGGAAGAGATTATTTGAATTCACATGCAGGAGAATACTACAAACAGTGGAGCAAAGGGCTCGTCCTAGATATCGGACTCTCTGCCGACGTGGCAGGGAGGTCCGCCCACTGGCAACCGGCCCCATTTAAAAAGGTTTAAACACCCCCCCCCCCCCCCCCCCTTTCCTTGGTTTAAACCATATAACCGTTTGAACACGGGTTTGGAACAAACCATCGGGCTATGCTAGTGGTTGAGCATCATGTCTCTCACCGCGGGTACCCGAGTTCAAACCTCGTTGCTGGTTTTTAATCACCTTTTTGGATTGAGCATTTGGCCTTTTGTGCAAACCAAGGCCGTTGGAAAAAAAACTAGTGTCGAAAATGACCTACTGAACCGGCCAGCAAGTCAACATGCGCGCCACTTGGACGACTCTCAAGGGTGCCACATCCTTGAGAGTCCAATATCTAGAGAGAGCCGGAGCAAAGAGGACTCCCTTTCTCGCAACGTAGAGAATGGGAGCTAAGACGAATGGAAACAATGGTGCGGATTGCACTCAATGGGATGGGCTCAAGGATGTAGGGATGGGTTCGGTTATCACATTCGGAGAAGAAGAGAGATTTGTAGTTTGGGCAATGTGTGGTGTAATGATTGAAGCGAGAACCTCCGGATTTCTCCCAAGCCGTGATACATTGGCGTTGTAAGAATGCCTCATTAACTTGGAAGTCAATCGACGCATCCTTGACCAAGTGACATGCATCCCATCTTCCAAACCATTTCTTGATGTCAAACATCCACCCCGAACTTAGTATTTTGCTCTTGCATGTCTTTTGGACCTTTTGACTTGCTTCATATGCGATTCTAGGAAGTCGATACGAAGGGCTACGTTGTGTCTTAAGCATGTACTCCACAACCCTTTGCATGCCCAAGACCTCAATGGGAAGCGATCCGGACTCAAGAAGTAAGAGCATGTAGGGCGTTTGTATCTTGACTTGGAGAAAGTTGGTGAGAAAACGCTTTTGGACGTTTTCAAACTCTTTCCACGTAGACTTCCCAATGCTACCACCCCACATCTCCACTCCATAAAGAAGCACCAGTGTCACCAATGTGTCAAAGAGGTACTTTTTGAGAGGCCGACACTTGATCTCTCCAGCATTGCACATATTCTCAAATGCATAATGAGCCCTCTTTCCGGCTTCCAAGCGACGCATTGTGCAATCCTTCCATCTATGCTTGGATGGAACCTCAAGGCCAAGGTACTTGAAGCTATCTACCACTTCAAGTTGCTCATTGTTGTATACAATGCACGGATTTTCATCATTGAGGGTCTTTACAAGCATAACCTTGGTTTTGGATCCATTCACGATCAGCCTGCTATGTAGGCAAAAGTGTTCCAAGACACTCATAAGCTTTTGTGCATCTTCTAAGGTATGTGCCAAGAGCACTACATCATCGGCATAAAGCAAAAACATGATCATCGCATTTCCAATCTTAACCTCTTCTATGCCTTCTTGTTGCATAAAATCAAGAACCATGCATTCCAATTCATCAATGAGTAGCCCAAAGAGGGTTGGGGAAAGTGGGCATCATTGTTTGACACCAATGGTGCTTGCAAAAAATTCTGAAATTCCATCTCCCATACGTAGTCGACATATCACTTTTTGGTAGATGCGAAAGATTGCATGCATAAATTCTCTCGGCACTTGAAGGTTTTGCATACGTCTCCAAATATTTTCTTCGCGGTACCATGTCAAAAGCTTTCTTGAAATCCACAAAGCAACAATACAACTTTTTTTTTTTCAATCGAGACGCTTCCATAAGAACTCGAAGAGTGACAAGGTGATCAATAGTGCTATGATGCTTTCAAAAACCTGCTTGGCCTATCCTACGTTTGCCGTTCTTTTCAGCCCATTCACTTATCTTCATCTCCATGATACATCCAAATAACTTTGCCATCAAAGAACCAACCATTATAGTTCGATAGTTGTTCACATTGTTTACATCTCCTCCTTTGTGCAAAAGTTTGATCCAATTTTCACTCCAATCATGAGGCATGCCATGCTGAAGTGTAAAGTTAAACATATCGCATAACCAATAAGAGAGAGAGAGAGAGAGAGAGAGAGAGAGGGGACATGGGAGAGAGGGGTGGAGCTCACTCCAAGAAGGGAGAGAGAGAGAGAGAGAGAGAGAGAGAGAGAGGGGGGGGGGTGGTGGGCGAGAGACACACACGTACAGAGGGGAGACATCACGAGAGGGGTCGAGAGAGAGGGAGAAAAGAAGAGGGATTATAGAGTGACTAAGAAAAGAGAGAGGAAGAAGGGAGTAGGAGATACGAGGACTTTAGGAAGGGATGTGGTTTTTAAAAGAGGAGTTGGAGGAAGGGAAGGTGGTTAGAGGAGTAGATGGAGAGAGGAGGTGGAGGAGAGGAAGGATGTTGGAGGAAGAGGCTGAGGAGGAGGAGGAAGGGAAGAGGAGGAAACACATGAGGAAGGGGAGGTAGAGAGGGCGGCACTCCCAAAAAAAAAAAAGCTTGCTCGAAGATCTAACTCTTTTTATGTCTGTTCGACTGGCAGAGCCCGAGTGTGCATTGTGTACCCGGGTGAGTGTGTGCGCACGTCTGTTTTGCATAGTCGATGAAACAAAAGTCGTCGTGTAGGAGAAGGGCCTGTACTACCCTGTAGAGGGCAACACTGGACAACATTCAAGAAACATTCTTAAGAAGATACAAACCAAAAGTCACGGAGTTCGCCGGGGCTTAGGTTCAAGAACAACAACAACCATACCTCACAAATCAGTGTTCACGACAATTTGGCAACCGAGCCGGTCCTGTAGTAGAACTTTTCTGTCTGAGGCAGCAACAACAAGCATGTCGTACTCATCTTCAGACCTAGGAGGTAGCTTCTACATCCACTCTATCGCCACCATTACACAACATTTTGTAGTGCAAGCATTGATGTTATCCAGCCTGTGTAATCCTGGATCAATCAGGCGATGATTCATGAGTGCCCTCAAGAGGGTGTGAGCAGTCAAACGCCATCTCTCTCTCTCTCTCTCTCTCTCTCTCTCTCTCTCTCTCTCTCTCTCTCTCTCTCTCTCTCTCTCTCTCTCTCTCTCACACACACACACACACACACACACACACACACACACACACAACAGTTTTGAGTCGCAATGTTCTTGGCCATCAGTGGCAGCCAATTAGGGTGGCTTAATTGGTAAAAAGGCTGTAGAGAGAGGGCCTGGTAGACTTGCAGATTTGAGAGAGAGAGAGAGAGAGAGAGAGAGAGAGAGAGAGAGAGAGAGAGAGAGGCGGGGGGGGGGGGGGGGGGGGGGGGGTCTCGTAGAGATTGACACAGGCAGCAACAATAACATTGTATAGAGAGAGAGAGAGAGAGAGAGAGAGAGAGAGAGAGAGAGAAGAGGGCTCGGACAAGCCTGGGCAGCATTTGTTTTCGCAAGCACGAAACTTCTCTCTCTCTCTCTCTCTCTCTCTCTCTCTCTCTCTCTCTTTCTCCAATTAGAGAGAGAGAGAGAGAGAGAGAGAGAGAGAGAGAGAAGGGGGGGGGGAGTAATATGTACAAAAATAGGTGTTCCAAATGCTTTTTTAATCTTCAATAGGGAGAATAACAGGAGATGCCTGTTTATTTGGTTGCCGGATTTTTAGGAAGGGGGAAAAGGAGGGGGAGACAATAGCATGTTTCCCCCTCCTATTAAGGAAGGCGGTGGGCAGCTCTCTCTCTCTCTCTCTCTCTCTCTCTCTCTCTCTCTCTCTATATATATATATATATATATATATATATATATATATATATATATATATATATATATATGTATGTATGTATATGTATATATGTATATGTATGTCATGCGCTATTGTGCAACTTCTCTCTTTGTCTACTTTGAAGCAGGGGACACTATCTTGGACAGAGACGGCTGGTTGCACTCTACTTTGCCAAAAATCTAGGTTGCCCGTGGAGATGGTGGCCTGTGCTCCTTGCCTGCCAAAAGCTTAGGTAGCGAGCAGGCTCGCCTATGCTCCCTACTTGCCACAACCTAACTATGAGTGTCCATGTGTATATATACATTTCAATAAATTGTACATATTTGAATGTAAACAAACTATAGTCAAGAAAAGAGAGAGAAAGGAAAGAAGTTTCTCAATGCCAAATGGGTAGAGAGTGACGTGGAAACTCCTATGAGCATGGACACAAATTTGCTCGTCAATATCTGCCTTTTCTGCATAAAATGAAGCAACACACACTGTCTTGGACAGAGGAGGCTGGCTGCGCTCTGCTTTGCTAAAAACCTAGGCTACCCATGGAGATGGCGGCCTGTGCTCCTTGCATGCCAAAAGCTTAGCAGAGAGCACCCTTTCCCTCGCTCCCTGCCTGCCACAAACTAAGTATGAGTAATGTGTATGTGTGTATTTTAATAAATTGTATACATTTGAATGTAACTATATTCAAGAAAAGAGAGAGAAATGAAAAAAGTTTTCCAATGTCAAATGGGTAGAGTCACGTGGAAACTTCTATGAGCATGGACACAAATTTGCTTGCCAATATCTTGCTTTTCTGCCTAAAATAAAGGAGCGCACATTGTCTTGGACAGAGGAGGTTCTACTTTTCCAAAAACCTAGGTTGCCTGTGGAGATGGCGGCTTGTGCTTAGGCAGCGAGCAGATTCGTTGCGCCCCCTGCCTGCCACAACTCAAGTATGAGTGTCCATGTGTAAATATACATTTCAATAAATTGCATACATTTGAATTTAAACATATTATAATCAAGAAAAGAGAGAGAAAGGAAAGAAATTGCCCAATGCCAAATGGGTGGAGTCATGTAGAAACTCCTATGAGCATGAACACAAATTTGCTCGCCAATATTTGCCTTTTCTACCTAAAATGAAGCAGCGCATGTTGTCTTGGACAGAGGAGGCTTGATGCGCTCTCCTTTGCCAAAAACTTAGGTTGCACGTGGAGATGACGGACTGTGCTCCTCGCCTGCCAAAAGCTAAGGCAACGAGCAAGCTCGCCCGTCCTCCCTACCTACCACAACCCAAGTAGGAGGCTCCATGAGTATATATGCATTCCAATAAATTGTATACATTTGAACTTAAACAGACTATACTCAAGAAAAGAGAAAAAAAGGAAAGAAGTTGCCCAATGCCAAATGGGTAGAGAGTCATGTGGAAACTCCTATGAGCATGGACACAAATTTGCTTGCCAATATCTGCTTTTTCTGCTTAAAGGTAGTGCCAATAAACCTCTTGTGGTCTGAAATTGAAATTGCGAGGGTGCAGTGTGCGCACATGGAGCATCCAATTGACATTGTGTTAATAAAATGTTGATGTGGCAACAAAAATGCATATGATGCATTGAGGACATCAATATAGAGCCATCCAATGAGGTTAAGTTGTTGCATCACAAACCTTGTGGGAACACATATATATGGATACGGGACACACCTAGCTTGTTTGGAGAGTCTATTGCACTCGATGTGAATACTTCAAGCCTTAGTCAATCAAGCATGGATGTTCATGCCTCTTGAGAATTTATGTTTGAATTTATCATTTTAGAAACCTTAGCAAGGTTCCCACAACCACTTTAAGCGTCTTAACACCTCATGGTTGGGTACGATTCCCACTTCGAGGTTAGTCCTAGCTTGCGTAAGGTCAAAGGACTTTTTAATACTAACTTTTGGAGGTCTTTAATGAAGCTAACCCTAAGGTCTTTTAAAGCTACATTAGATGCACGTTGCTCTTTGATAGACTACCTCCGTTTGGACCTTTTTTGAGATGTAACCATCTTTCCTCTTGGTCACTTGCTGAGGTAAATCTTAAAGCACTTATTGCACAATGCTCTTTGGTAGACCGTCTCCTTTTGGACCCCTATTGACATGTAACCATTTCTCCTTTCGGTCCCGTGTTGTTGAGATAGGTCTAGAAGCACATATATATATACTAACTCTTGTTTCCCTTTTTCTTCCCATATTAAGTGATCAGTTCAATATGAGAAAATCATTTAGTAAAGTTAAATATTATATTTTATGGCAATACCTCTCTCGTGAAATCATAGTCGTCCTTGACTATGAGGTAGAGAAGATAAAGCCTAGTCATTAGTACATGTTTCTTAGCGGGTAGAGGATCCCTTTTTACCCTGCGAAATCATTACATAATGGATGACTAATCCATTTGGTGCTCGGGAGACTTAGCTGCCGCAAGCATGTCTGCTGTTTAGTCCATATCATACTTCCAAAGTAGAGTGACAAGTTCTACTTGGTGTTTGGGAGACGTTGTCACCACAAACATGATCCTAAGCATGCATACTTCTTAAATTTTGTGCATAATAAAAGAAAGATAATGAGTCTTATAAGACAAAAACTTTGTTCATTTAAAATGCATTTTCATTTTCTTACTCTAGTATAGCATTGTAAGCATTGAAAGGTTTATATTATCCTTAAGCTAGGTTCCTTATCCATCTAGCATCTTTAAAAGGATAATTCTTAAAATTAACAAGATATCATTGGATAATCTTACCGTTTCTTAGTACCCTATCTTCGTGTGTCGAAGAAGCAATTCGGGTTGCAACACCTCTTCTTGATCTTTTATCTCTAGCGGGTCCTTCATTATTGGTTCTTTTTGTGGTTCTCCTTTGTAAGGCTTGAGTAGGCTCACATGGTTAACACTGTGAATGAGCCAATGGTTGGGCAACTTTAATTGATAAGCCATTGATTGGCTTAAGAATTTTAAAAGGACCATAGTATCTTTTCGCTAGTTTAGCATAATACCCTTGGTGACCTGTAAGAATCTTACCCGTAGTATGCCTTAGAGCCTTGAGAAACTTTAGCAAGACCCAATAATTTTTCTTAACTTGGTTAAGGCTCTTTTGTGCTTATTAGTAGCAACCCTTTTTGACTTTGTTGTAAGATGGATATAACCCTTTTTACTCTTACAAAAAAAAAGAGGAAAGATGGGTAGACACTTGGTATTATTTTGACTTCACTTGTGGAAGATTTTATTCATTATTTAGATGAAATCATGTCTTCAAGTGAAGCTTGGATAGTTCTATTAAAAACTTTGTCTGGCATCAAATCTAAATATAATAAAATTAGGTTAAAGTTGAAATTATATTCTTTAACCATGCGCATTAATGAAAATATTGTATCGTTCGCTAATAGGTTAAAGAGAATCAAAGATAGTGTATGTTAAAGCTCTATTATTTGACAAAGATTGTATTGCAGTTTTACTCAGTAGTCTACCTCTTGAGTTTCATCAAATTGTGATAATGGGGCCTAATAAGCCATGTGGAGGTGTGGACTACATGCAAAAGGAAGGGCTATGGGACCTAGGGGAATACACATAAGTCCTCTCCGCAAGAGTCCAAACAAGAATTTAAATTTGACTCTCTGTCCTACTTTTTGATGTGACCATTTATCTCTCCTCTATTTTTAGTGCCAAAAAAAGGCCCTATGACCAATAAATATGACCTAAGGGGCTTAAATGGGCATCATGCAAAAAACCAAGGTGGTGAAGAGAAGGCTTCATCACATCATTACACCATCAGCTTTGAAAATTAGTACTTCATCCCACCCTAATCAAGATTCACCTTCACCTATAAAAAGTGAAAAAGATTCTTGTAAGTCTCGGCTATATTCATCAGTAGTGAAGATCTTCCCATATACCTTAAGTAGTAGGGGACTTTTGGATCTTTCCTCTTTTACCTTGAAAGGTGTATTCCTCATAGAAGTATGTACAATGTCATTGTACGCATACTCTATAAGAGGTAGGTACTTATGTCATTGAGAACGTTGATCTACTTCCATGACATAGGCTTTTAGTAGATTCAAGAATCGTTAGATTAGTTATTTCACTTTTGGTCATCCGTTTGTGGATGATAGGCGAAAAGAGAAATTTAATCTACTTCCTAGATTTTCAAATAGACCCTTCTAGAAATTACTCGTCATTCTAAGATCTTTGTCCGACACTATGGATGTTGGCAAGCCATGATACTTGAAAATTTGAGATCTAGAGAGGGTTACCGTTTGATGTGCCTTAATAGTCTTTTTTTGACAAGCATAGAGTGTGTTTTCTTGCTAAGCCTATCGATTGAAACAATCCAAGACTTTGTTTCCCTCTATCAAATTTTAATTTTTGGTATACCGCGCATTTTGAAACATACTCTTGTATGTTTACTTTTCATGGCAGGCCAACAAAAATACATTTTTACTCCTTGAAGAGTAGATTATGCCTCTTTGCCCCACATAAGGAGAAGCACAGGATTCGTACATGACTTTCTTACTGTATGGGTGAGTAACACATAGCCTATTTCCGTTTGGAAGATAGCCATCCTTCAAGGTGAATGGTTCTTTTTTTCTTTCCTAATGCAAAGGCTGTAATTACCTACTTAAAGTCTTGGTCAGTAGCATACTCATCTATCATAAAAGATAGATCATTGTGAGTTGCTATAGACACCACATTTACCCTTGGCCGTTGTGAAAGTGCATCGATCACTTGATTGTGCTTGCCAGCAATGTGAGCAATATGAAATTTAAATTGTGAAAGAAAATATTTCCACCTCATTTGTTTGTCGAAAAGCTTGGTTTTCGTGATGAAGTACTTGAGACTTTGTGATCCATTCGTAGGATGAATGGAGTCCCTAAAAGATAGTGCTTCCATGTGTCTAGGGCATGTAAAATAGCTAAAATCTCTTTTTCGTACATGCTCAAGACCCGTTCATCGACATTGCACCTTCGGCTCTCATATGCTATGGCATGCCCTTCTTGAAGCAAAACTGCTCCAAGGCAATCACCACAAGCATCACATTGGACCTAAAATGGCTTTGAGAGATCCAGAAGCATGAGGACTGGTTGAGAGATAATCTTCTCTTTGAGCTTGTCAAAAGCATTTTGTTCTTTAGCAGTCCATGAATATTTAACGTTCTTCTTTGTTAAGCCATGCAATGGTCCTACTATTTGAGAGAATTTTGCTATGCAACATCTAAAGTATGCACACATACCAGTAAAGCTTCTTAGCTCATGTAGATTCCTTGGATTAGACCATGCTTTTTTTACCTCCAGCTTTGATGGATCCTTACGAATACCATCTTGAGAGATAATGTGATCTAAATATTGAATCTCGTGTAGGAAAAATTCACTTTTCTTTTGATTAATGAAAAGCTTATTCTCTCTCACAACTTGAAAGATTACCTGGAGGTGTCACTTGTACTTCTCAAGAGAAATATTGTCCATTGTGAATTTGAATGCAGTTGGAGCATTTGTCAGTGATCATATTTAGTGCTCTAAAGTCGACACACGTGATATGTGTCATATTTCTTTTGCACTAAAAGTACTGGTGAATAGAATAGAGAGGAGCTAGGCCTCACCATCCCTTTTTCCACCAATTCATGCAATTGCCTCATGATCTCCTTTTGTTGAGCTTGTGAAACTCAATAAGGAGGTTTATTAGGAGGTGAGCTTCCTAGTAGAATCTCTATTGCATGGTCTCATCATCCCCTCGTTCTGGAGGTAGCTCACTAGGGATGTCATCATTGAAAACATCTTAGAATCCATTTAGGAAATTAGACAACTCTAGCTCCTCTTGATTCCTTTTATTGCTACTTGTGAAAACATTAGAATCATTTACAGATTCTCTAACAAAAATCATATATTTAAAAATAGAGCTTTTCATTGACTTATCAAAAGCAAGTATATTTACCAGGGATATGGTGTTCCCCGACTCGTTAGCATCTATGTACATGCTCTTTTTCCTGTAGTGAAGTAGATTCTCCTTTCAGGAAGCTTCATGTTGGCAGCCATGCAATTGAACCATGGTGCCCCTAGGATAACATCCTCATGTTGGAGAGGAGAGATTAAAAAAAAGTATTCTTTGTCAACGTAGATTTGGAGATGAAGCCTCAACTTCCCAATCAAGGGAGTAACGGAGGCTTGCTATCCCTTGAAAGCTGTGTCAACAATTACAGTATCTCCCATCTCAAAAGCTTGAATGCCCAACTTGGTGGCCAACTACGTTGATATGAAGTTGTGAGTAGACCAAGGTCAAACAAGATGAAGGCATCATGCTCCCTTACTTTCCCCTAAGCATAGGAGAGAAATGAGCCTTTGCAACAATGAGTATCCTCTTTTGGAGTTTCAACCATGGAAGCTCTAGGAGTGTCATTGCAAGCATTTCTTTCGGGGCAAGAATGATAATCATGTCCTTGCTCCCCACACTTAAAGCATTTATGGTCTTTACGAAAGGCCTCTAATTCTTTGGGAGAGAGCTTTTTTTAAAACCTTTGTAAGATCCTTTCTCCTTGGCCTTGTTGTTGTTGGTGCTGGTGTTGCCTTGGAAAGAGTTTTGGGCATTGCTCTTCCTTTTAGATTCATTTCAATCCTTGTTTTCCATGGGCTTGAAATTTGTTCTCGCCCCTTGTTGGAAATTGATCCTTGAAGCAACCATAGTCTGGTGGATGACTTCGGTGATAGTGCTAGGCCGTTGTTAGTTGACATACTCGGCCATTTCTTCAGGTAGTACCGCACAAAATTGTTGCTTTTGTTTGATGAAGTCTATCCTTTGAAAGACTACAGCTTTGAGATGTAAATCCCAAAACATGTTTACATATTTGTGGATAGACTCATTGAAGAGTAGCTTCAAACTCCGCCATTTGGTAAGTACTTTGTCCTTTGCATCGCTTGCAAGGAATTGCTTCATGATGGAAACTCGTAGAGTTTTCCATGTCTTTGGGGCCTCGCTGTTGCCATGAAGGCTAGCCCACCATTGACGAGTAGATTTCTGGAACTGCATAGCTACATGGTGTAGCTTGGAGGACTCCGTGAAGCCCTTGTTTCCAAAGGTCTCATCAAATTGTTGGATGAAGGCCAATACTTTGTTGGTGGCACCAAAGGTGCCATCATAGGTGAGAAAATAGATACTCTTTCCTCCCCCTTTGAATTGTTTAATCTTTTGGGACCTTCGCCATGTAGGGTAAGTTTTGCAATGTCCTCTCCTCTTATATTCTCTAGGAGAATAACTATTGCTTCCGTTGGAAGAGGAGGAAGGTGAAGAAGAAGGAGAAGAGGGTGACCTCTTTCTTGCCTTTTTCTTCCTTTGTTTCCTCTCTTCCCTTTCGGAATGACGAGGAGGACTATGGGTTGACCGTTTCCTCTTGGGAGGAGTTGGCGATAGTCTAAACGGCCATCTTCATGGAGCCACATCTTTAGAGGTACTTAGGGATTCACTTCTTTCTCGTTCTTTGGATTCCTCCTCTCATATGAGAGAGAGTCTTCTTTGGGGGGTCTCATCAAGATGCCTCCTAAGCTCTCTCTCCTCTTGGAGAGGAAGGGAAATCCCATAAGTACGAAGTTGTTGAGTAAATCTGGCTTGCAAAGTAGGGTTGCCCATATCTTCATGCAACCTAGTAACAAGATAATTGATAAACATGGGGGCATCATCATTAGCACCTTCATGTGAAAAATAAAAGTTATCAATGTTCATTCTACTCTCTTGGTTATTGTCAGCCATGCTAATTATACTTATGTGTTTACTTAGTGTATTTTTTGGCAATTCAAAACCTTAGTTATTACCCCTCTTAGCATTTGAAAATAAGCACTTAAGTATCTACACCCACAGTTCGAATTGGTTAATTATAGAGAGTAGTGGGGTGGGTCTAACATAGCAGAATTACCAAGGGATAGCTCCTTTTGGACTTCTTATGGCTCAATAATGATAAAGCCATAGGCAGGTCTAAAAAGACCCCATTATTAAGATCAAATCTCCCGAGGTGTGCACCATATCCCACATAGTGGGCTCAACCAAACCGATAATAGATCCCAGTCCCACTTACCCTAATATAGTTAGTAAAAGCAACCATTAATAGGCTACTTAAGGACCTCTCTTCTTAAGCAAGAAAAGAGAAATCAAATGCTCTGCTACCAATGTAATGGGAATGGCCTATAAACTTTGAGAATAGCGGAATTAAGAAAATTAGAATGAGCATTTTTGTGAGGTTACTTTGAGAACTTGGAGGGTGAACTTAATTGATGGTAGCAATATAAATATAGTACTTAATTAACTTGGCATGAACAATACTTTTGCAAGAGAGAAAGTATTAGAGAACATGACAATAGATGAGGACCGGATTTACTTCGAGCCGATCCCCCCTCCAAAAGGCGTTTGTAGTATAAATTCTCCCATCAAGAGAGACTTTGTTACAATACAATCTTTGTGTTCCTTGTGACTTTGGTGATGCTATGAAGATGGAAAGCTTCATGCATCACAAGCTTAACATAAACTTTGCAAAAATCATTAACTATCCTAAGCCTCAGTCCCAAGGCCTCAAACACCTTCGAAGGTGGAGAAAGCTAGCAAGGAATGAGGGTAGGGAAGAGCAAGAAGAAACATTCCATCCGAGAAAGAAATAGTTCCTCACTTATCATCACTCTTCTTGCTTAGCATAGCATAATATTATAGTAATGAAGATGAATAAGATGGAAAGCTTAAGCATTGAAGCATGGCTCTTGGTTGGATTTGAATTCCATAGACAAGAGTATTGGTGTAGGCTCTCCACTTCTCAACAAGCTTGGAGAAGGAGATGGAGCTCTTGTATTTTGTACTCCACACAATGAGAGAATGTGTGTGTGTGTGTGGGGAGAGTATACCCCCCCTCTCATGCTTGGTCCACCTCTCTCTCTCTCTCTCATTATTTTATTATTTCATTTGGACATGTGTCCTCTTTTTCCTCTTTGAGAGAAAGAACTTAATTATATATTTTTATGTATCTAAATTTTCATTGGACCTCTTTAAAACCTAACCAATAGCATTGAAACACATCATGAGGGCCACATGTGGAGGATCATTTGAACATGTATCTTTTGTGCTAATTAAGTCATTTGGTTGAATGGAATACTTCAAGGACTTAATCAATCAAGCAAGCATGTGTCTTTTCTGCTTCTTAAGTTATTTCTTTTGAATTGAATACTTAAAGTCTTAGTCAATCAAGCATAAGATGATCATGCCTCTTGAGAATTTATCTTTGAATTTATCATTTCAGAAACCTTGGCAAGGTTCCCACAACCACTTTAAGCGTCTTAGCACCTCATGCTTGGGTACGACTCCCACCTCGAGGTCAGCCTTAGCTTGCGTAAGGTCAAATGACGTTTTAATACTAACTTTTGGAGGTCTTTAATGAAGCTAACCCTAAGGTCTTTTAAGCTCCATTAGTTGCATGTTGCTCTTTGATAGACTACCTCCATTTGGACCCCTTTTGAGATGTAACCATCTCTCCTCTTGGTCCCTTGCTAAGGTAAATATAGAAGCACTTATTGCACATTGCTCTTTGGTAGACCGTCTCCTTTTGGACCCCTATTGAGATGCAACCATTTCTCTTTTCGGTCCCTTGTTGAGATAGGTCTAGAAGCACATATATATATACTAACTCTTGTTCCCCTTTTATCTTCCCATATTAAACGATCAGTTTAATATGAGAAAATCATTTGGTAAAGTTAGATATTATATTTTATTACAATGCATGTGATCAGAAGATGGCTTCTTATCATGCCATGTTTCATAAGGAGTCATAGACTACAAAACTTTTGTAGGACACTTGTTAAGAACATATGTAGCACACATGATAGCCTCTAGCCAAAAGAAATGTGGCAAAGCTTGACTTTTGACCATATATCGTGCCATCTCCATGAACAACTTGTTTTGTCTTTCAGCAACACCATTTTGTTGAGGTGCATACAAAACTGTACATTACTGTTTTATCCCATGATTAGACAAAAATGCACGAAACTCATGAGGCAGATACTCCCTCCCTTGATTTGTATGGAGGGTTCCATAGCACAGTTAAAGACATTTTCAGTCATAGATAGAAATTGCTTGAAGCACATGAACATCAGATTTAAGCGGATATACGCATGCATCCCTGGAGTAATCATCAATGAACGGCACAAAGTATATGCAATTGCCTAAGGATGGAGTTTGCATAGGCCCATAAACATCACTATACGCAAGTTGTGAGTTGCAAGTAGCCCTTACCGAACCCTTGGAAATTTTGAATGCTGCACCTTACCCACAATACAGCCTTCACAAACATTCTTGGAAGGTGCTTAAAGAGGTGGCACAGAGGCAACCATATCAATTTTTGCAAACGTAGTAAACTGGAAAAATTCAGATGCCCAAAACGTGCATGCCAAAGTTATGCATCTGAAACACTCTTTAAATTAACAACACCATTTGCAAAAAAATTTCCACTCTTGTCATACAAAGGGATTTATACAGCCCATGACACAAAATACCATAAGCAACTATTTCATCACCAAAATTGAGATCATGAACTATACATTTGTCATCCATAAATTTGACAAGACCAAGTCTTGCAAGTGCCAATATAGACATGAGCCCAAATCAAAATTTTGAGCGAACAATCTGCTAACGCTCAACAAAGCTCACCCAAATAAGAGAAAGTGAGCAAGCGAGTGCAGGCAACACTACTGAGTATGCTTGGGGGAATGCAACCTACTCAGGTACCAATTGTTGAAATTAGGGTTGCAGGGAAACACATACATCTTGGAGAAGATGAAGAAGCTCAAGGCATACAATAGAGAGTGTATTGCTTAGTGCACAATGGAAAGATAAGTTAGCCCTAGAATAATGGACGTATATAAAATTCATGGGGAAAAACCTCCTAGTTAGGGAAAAAAGCCCTTGCAGTCCTAAGTGTGTCCTTGGTATGCTTATGCAGAGGGACGTGAGAAGGGTGTCTTGAGCTATCCTAGGATCCACATATCCGAACGGTTTTACAGCATTTCAATATGCAAGGGGGAAAGGCATGTAGTACACCATTGCCGGCATATTTGAAACTTACACAAAGAGAGAGCAAAAATGGCATAGGTGCCATATGCATCAATTATGGGCAGTCTTATGTATGCTATGGTAGCTACAAGGCTAGATATTGCACTTACTGTCCACATTCCGATAAAAATAGCTTTCTAATACAGTAAGGGTAATGCTTCACCCAAACCAATATTGTTGTTGCTTATTATTGTGGTCCTCTCTCCCTCTATTTGCATCCCATTTATGCCCACATCTGATTGCACAATTTTATAGCAGCCCGCTCCTCCTCACTCTCTCTCTTGTTTATCTCCAAAAAGGGAAGAAGACTCAAGCCTCCTATCATGTGGGTGCTCATTCATGGCCTTTTCTCTTTTCCGTGGTCCCCCTTGCAACAAGAAATTGTGGA
Source organism: Adiantum capillus-veneris (assembly GCF_014529385.1). Classification (NCBI taxonomy): domain Eukaryota; kingdom Viridiplantae; phylum Streptophyta; class Polypodiopsida; order Polypodiales; family Pteridaceae; genus Adiantum; species Adiantum capillus-veneris. The sequence continues at coordinate 158,016,176 of NC_140931.1, forward strand.
CACTTCTTAAGACTTCAAGGTTCTAATGCTATTAGCTTGGCCCTATCTTAACGTAATTGACAACATGCCCTTAATGATATATCTTTTCTAAATATACAAACAAATTCAACAAGGAAGACACACTCAACTTGTGTGTGTGTGTGTGTGTGTGTGTGTGTGAGAGAGAGAGAGAGAGAGAGAGAGAGAGAGAGAGAGAGATTTGTGTGTGTGTGTGTGTGTGTGTGTGTGTGTGTGTGTGAGAGAGAGAGAGAGAGAGAGAGAGAGAGAGAGAGAGATTTCTAAACAGAGACACAACAGAAGGCAACTCTAAGCAAAAGAAGATTTTGGTTTACATTTTCTTCCAGTTTATGAATGAAAAGAGAGTGGTTTTATATTTCAACCTTAGGTGTTTCTCTCTCTCTCCCTTCCTCCCTTTTCCTCTCTCGGTGGCTTCGTTTGCCTTGTTAAAAAGGTTAATTTATTAGGTAATTACAAGGGAAAATTACCAAAATACCCCTCTAATTTGTGAAAATTCCCAATATACCCCTCAAATTAAAAAAATTCCTTGAATCTATTTTCGTTGGATTCTTCAAGATTTTCTAATCTTTATTCTTGTTTGACAATTGAGATCTGTTTTTGAGTGCTTAGCATGTAATTTGTCACAAATTACATCACAAAAAAGGCAATTAGTCTAAAAATAATGAAGTAATTCATCTCCAAAGCCTACATAACCAACTCAAATTTTAGTTTTAGCATCCTGTATGGTAGAAAATCACTCTTCTTATGAAAAGCTACAAAATTATTTTGTTTTTGAAGAAATTTACTGTCGCAACTAGGGGTATTTTGGGAATTTTTTGGAAAATTTGAAGGGCATATTGGGAATTTATGACAAATTATTGGGGTACTTTGGGAAATTTTCAAATTTGAGGGAAATTCCACAAATTGGAGGGGTATTTTGGTAATTTTCCCTATATACAATTACTAATTAGAAACATTTTTGAATCATGCTGCAGGGTAAACGGCATAAAGATAGATAAAGACAAGTAAACTCTCATACGCAATATACTCTTTGACAAAATATCATCCGCAATCTTTACCTAGATGCATGCAGAAAAAACCCAAATTCACCCATAAAGGGTAATTGTAGCTAGAAACCCATTGCAGTCGACCAGAAGGCTATGTCACCACTAGCTTTATCATCCATAGTATTTGACCGAATACTAAGACATCTCCACAATCGTCATCAATGCAAAATCGTGGGTGTAGAACAAAGTATATATCCCCCCCCCCCCAAAAAAAAAAACCCACAAAAAAGAAATCTCTCTCTCTCTCTCTCACACACACACACACACACACACACACACACACACACACACACACACACACATGCACGCGGGCTTACACACATACATAGACCTTATGCAAACTGAATTTTTTCATTGCTCCAAAGAGGCAAGGCAAACTCAGCCTTAATGAGGCCCACTACTCAACAAAAGCATTTAGAGAAAAATTAGAGTTATTCCAACAAAGAGAAAATCGATGGGGCATATGCAACACAAACTTGAAACAAGTGAGCAATTTAAACACAATCAAGCAAAAGATCATAAGAAATTATTTAATCTAATACACATCTAATTTGAGGAAGGATTGAAGTTGGAAGGCAATGTCACTTTGAAAGTTCACAATCTTATGATAGGAGATCAACAAATTTCCATATTAAGGTAGTGTCCCTTTGTCTGTCGCTTTCTAGTGCTTATTCACTCAGTCGTTCCAAGAGCACTAGGGTAAAGGGGTCAATTGAGAGACGATTTTCAGAAAACATGTAATATTGGGGGGGAGGGATTTTGCATATCTAGTCGATTTGAAATGTGATGATTGCTTTAGATTCCTCATGAAGAGATGAATTAGAAAATACCAAGTTTGAGTTTTTTTAATTGCTCAATTTGACAAAATACAAAAATGAAGGTTTTTCAGAGATTAGAGACACTCAAGTCTTAGTATTAGTACACTTTCCAACAAATCACAATTTCCAGCAAATCACAAGAGGACACATAAACAAGATTCCAAGAATATTCCAAATGTTTGTCTTTAAATTGTGAGTGGGTGCATCCACCTTCTTGCACTCGTCTCATTACTGGCCGATGAATTTATCATGTGGAGGTGGACGAGCGCATATGTTGCAAGTTCTAAATTTCTTAATAAAAGCTCTAAATGAGAAGCTCAATTTTTTTGTAATCCCCATTTTTCAAGAGCGAATTACGATAACCAATCTACCATACATGGGTGTATGTGTGTACGCATGTGCTCATATGTGTGTATATGTGTGAGTGCATGTGTGCACACTGAGGGAGGGAGAGAGAGGTGCACATGTATGTGTGTTTGGATTGCATGTGTGTGTGTGTGTGTCTGAGATATATATATGTGTGTGTGTATATATATATATATATATATATAATTATATATAATATAATGCCCGATGAAAGCGGGTGCCACGTGGCGCACCCTTTAGAAGAAGGAGAAGAGAAAGAGAGGGGGGAGGGGGCGTGGGGGGGAGAGAGACCCCATGGAGAATGGAGTTTTACTAGTACACATATATATATATATATAGATAGATAGATAGAGAGAGAGAGAGAGAATGCTATCTTGTTGCCTTCAACATCTATATTATATATAATTGAGCTTAAAATTTTCAAGGAAAGAGAGGGCATCCATGTGTCACTCTTTCCTTCATTTCAAGAACTTACTTTAAGAAACATTTGGTTGGAAATGTAAAAGTGAAGGGCAAATGAGAGATCATTTTGTTTGAAATGTAAAAGTGAAGGGTAAGTAGGAAGTACACTCATGGTAGTAAATGAAAAGATTTAGTTTTGACTTCTTCTGTCAAAAAGTCACAATACTTAGTGCTATATATTTTTATATTATTTAAAGTCTTTACCAAGGCCATGGAGTTTCACTCCGGCTTTCAATTTTAAAGAGTGATTACTTTTGTTTTTGTAAAGGGTGGTTCTACTTCGTAGCTTGGGAAAATAATGAGCAACGAGCTATGTCATACGTCGATAAGTTGGTCCGTCTCGAACATGTGTGTGCGTATACGTACATGTGTGTGTGTGTATGTGTGTGTGTGTGTGTGTGTGAGAGAGAGAGAGAGAGAGAGAGAGAGAGATGTGGCACATCGCAGGTCTGAGAGAGAAGTTTTTATTTTCTACGGCACTATCCTGTGTGTTGTAGGTCTGTGTGTGTGTGTGTGTGTGTGTGTGTGTGTGTGTGTGTGTGAGAGAGAGAGAGAGAGAGAGGTCTTCATTATTTGTTGTAGTTATGTGTGTGTGTGTGTGAGAGAGAGAGAGAGAGAGAGAGAGAGAGAGAGAGAGAGGACCAATCCCATTTTGTCCTGTTGAGGAGTGTGTATGTCTATTTCTGTTCGAAAGAGAGAGAGAGAGTGCCATTGATTGGCCTTGGTGCTTGACAAAGAATGCCCCCCCCCCGCCTTAAACTCGATCATGAACACAACCCGCCATTTACTTCATGTATAACTTCTCAAATGTTGCCGCGATAGGCCTCATATAGTCTCCTCTATCAACACCCCTGGTTGTCAACGCTGATCCGCCACGAGCCCCATACCCTTATACAACATCAATCCTCTGCTCGCCAGGACGCCAAGACTTTGGATCCAATACATGTCCCACTCGCCACAAGCGCTTGCTGAGCCACCTACTCCTCTACCGTTGCCTGTCCACCACCCTTGATCCCGACGAGCTCGATTTTTGCCTAGCTACGACCCTCCACACCACGAGAGAGAGAGAGAGAGAGAGAGAGAGAGAGAGAGAGAGAGAGAGAGAGAGAGTCCCACATTCGTCTCCACACTTTCTTCGTCTTTTTTCGACCAGTTAGCGGATGCTACAATGTTGAGAGCTCCAAGTGACCATCTAGGCTTTTTAGCTTTCCCAAGTTTTCACATCTCAAACTCCTGACATAGGCAAAAAAAAAGAGGTTTCTGCAAAGGGGACAAGTGGCATTGCTTGCTGCAATAGTGCTCACGGCAATGGTCGTGCAAGGCGGGTCTTCCATTCAATGTTTGAGAAAAATGTGTCTCAGCTTAATATCATGTCGTTTTCAATTTCAAAAATGCCGATTGAGGGCAAGGGAAAAAGGAGAAATCCCACCCCAAAATAGAGAAAAATAGTGTAAAAACCTGTAAAATAAACCTAATTTTCTAAATTTTCTCTTGAAAAATTAAAGAAAAGCAATTTTGTACGTTTGAAACAATGATTCACTGACCAAAATTATACTATATATAACTGAGCTTAAAATTTCAAGGAAAAGAGAGGGCATTCATGTGTCACTCTCTCTTTCATTTTAAGAACTTATTTCAAGAAACATTTGGTTTGAAATGTAAAAGTGAAGAGTAAGTAGCAAGTACACTATGGTAAAAAATGGAAAGACTTAGTTTTGGCTTCTTCTATCAAAAATTCATAATACTTAGTACTACAAATATTTATATATCATTTTAAGTCTTTAGGAAGGCCATGGAGTTTCCCTTCAGTCTTCAATTTTGAAGGGTGATTACTTTTGTTTTTGTAAAGGGTGCTCTACTTCGCAGCTTGGGAAAATAACGAGCAACGATCTGTGTCACACGTCGATAAGCTGGTACGCCTCGAACGTGCGTGTGCGTGTGCGTGTACGCGTACGTACGTGTGTGTGTGTGTGTGTGTGTGTGTGTGTGTGTGTGTATGTGTGTGTGTGTGTGTGTGTGTGTGTGTGTGTGTGAGAGAGAGAGAGAGAGACAGAGAGAGATGCGGCACATCGCAGGTCAGAGAGAGAGAGAGAGAGATTATGTTTCATTTTCTACGGCACTATCGTGTGTGTCGTAGGTCTGTGAGAGAGAGAGAGAGAGAGAGAGAGAGAGAGAGTGACGTCTTCATTATTTGTTGTAGCTTTGTGTGTGTGTGTGTGTGTGTGTGAAAAATCCATCGTCCGGTTCTGATGTTGGGATTCCGACTTGACCACTGACAGAATGGCTATACAAAGATTGCGAGTAGACAGCTGAAAAGGCCAAGGATTGCGAGAGGCAACTGAAAAGGCCAAGGTGGAGCTCTCACCAGACCAAGGTGGAGCTGTCATCAGGCCAAGGTAGAGCTGTCATCTCCACCTGCCTGCTGAGGAGAAAAGTCGCCACTAAATTCTGAGATGGAACTACCCAGTATCCTTCCATTGGACCGTCTTTCGTTTGCCCTTAGACCTGGACGGTGTCTGAGAAGTCCCAGTAGCAGCATTCTCTTTCTGAATTAATCGGTAAATGGCCTCCTGCTCAAGCTGATCCCACCGGTCGGTGGTCATCTCTACTTCATAAGGCGTGAGAGAATGATAGGTTTTGGTGTTAGGATCATAGAGTGTACGCCTGCCTTTCCTAAGTCTGGTTCTCGCCAGCTTATGACAATGCAAAGCAGTATGGATCCATCCTTCTGGAAGAGGCTGATTAGTTTTGACTCGAGCTTCGAAAAGAATCTCAGCCATTTCCCTGTACTGTGATGCCAGACCCGGCTTTGCTGCAATGTCTTTTTCAGGCAATTTAGAAGATTCGACTGTAAGTTGTAGCAACTGATTAGTAATCCTGGTCAGTCCTCTGACTTGAATCTTCCACTGGCCCATACACAACTGGATCCTATGCATCTCCTCTTTCAGTGCCTGAATGTCATTGATTCGGAGAGCATCATTGAACAGCGTCTGCCAAGTCTTCCATTCTACAGTTGATCGCTCATACCAATCCTGAAGCTCATCAGTAATTTTGAAGTATGTGAGACGATCAACTGGTTCTCGATGTTGAGGATACAGCGCTGGAAAGAATCTTGGCAGCTCTGTTTCTCTCGTTGGAATAGCATACAAGAGAACTAGAGAATCAAGCACAAATTCTAAGAAATTGAGAACAGCTTGGTTCTCCTGTTGCATCATCTTTCTGGTGATTCTTACTAGCTGGAACAGTGTTCGGAGAGCAGTTGCCTGTGCTCCGACTGAAATTCTCGTCTGAGGTCCTCTGCTAGTGGCTGTCTGGTCCTCAAGAATGGCTTTGACTCTCTGATCCAAAACACCTCTGGTAGTTTGCATTTTCACCAAAACTTCCTTGAGTTGTATCCGAACATCCTTCATACATCGGTAAGTTGGTTTGTTACCCAGCAGAAGTTCCAGTTCCAGGGCTAGGGAGCAACAATCTGCAGCAGACTACCTTTGCCAGTGCGGGTTTGCCACTCTTTCATCAGCATTGATTATCCATTCAGGAACTCGTTCCAGTAGTTGGACTATACTGGGATGCGCAGGTAGACGGCAAGCATCTCTATCATGGAAAGCTGTTGATTTCCAATGTTCTACCATTTCCTTGGCTCCCACATATAGTCTTTGAAATCTTTCCAAGTCAGTCAAGAGATCATCATCCTCCAGATGTTGTCTGGTTATGGAGGCCTGTTGATGTCTCAATTGCCTATTCAAGGTAATGAGCTGCAGTGAATGTTGATGATCAGCAACTGGTCCCTCTTCCTGCACTTTCATTTTCCCTTTAGCATCTCTGTTGAGTTGGGACTGCTCTGTTGGCTGATTCCCAGTGTGACTGGGCTGCTGCTCTTCATTCTGCTGGTTACCCGATTGGTGTCCTTCAGCCTGTCCTTCTTGCAGGCCCTCATTCTGGCCTGGCTGGTCTAGCTGTGACTGGCCTCGTCAGCCCTGTCCCACCAGTACCAGGTCCTTGAGGTGGAGATGGTGGTGGGGCATCATCATCATCCTTTGTATGCCCTGCTTCCTAATCATCCTCCTCCTGATCAGCTTCATCTTCCTGGTCTTCTTCTTCCTCATCCGGAGAAGTCTGCTGCTCAATATAATCTAATATAGCTTGATTCATCAAAGCATTATTGTACTCAGTCACCTTGTCCTGCAAATCGCTCTGCATACTTTCCATCAAGGACTTTAAATTCTCTAAATTGAAAACAGCATTGCCTGATGGATTTAAAATTTCAGACAAGCTGTTATAGATGTATCTTTCAGTCAGAGAAGCCTTCAGAGCTGTATGGCGCATTAGCAGGTTTTTGAATTCCGCTCGCTTCATCCTGAGCATTGTTTCAGCCCGCTCTGCAGCTCTCAGTGCTTCATCTCGTTGATTCTTAATAATCATTATTTTAGATTCAGCCTTAGCCCTTTCTGAGTGAGCTTCCAGTACCTTGTGTTGTATGTTCTGCTCTTCCCGAGCTTTCTTGAGCTTTTCAATCTGATCTTGTGCCGCTGTCAAGTCAGCTTTGAGCTTTTTGACTTCCTATTCTGATCCAGCAACCTCCATCAGTTGTCCCATACAACTGACAATGATATTCCAAGAAGACTGTATAAGGACTGAACATCTGTCTTTGACTATGGTTGGATCAGAATCAGTAGGCTCATATATTGCCACTGGAGCTATGTAGGGTAAAGTTGCATAATCAGCTTTGCTGAGCAGAAGATGCCCTTTCAATTGCTTAGTCTGCATGTGCTGCAACTTGTCCTGTTTTACCAGCTGCAGAAGGTTTCCAGTATTTGGAGTAGGAACTCCACCAGGCAGAGTCGAGGAAGCTGGACCTTTCCCTTTGTCCAGTTGGCTCTTGCCTTTGTCCCTTGAATGGTTTGCTATCTTCTCAGAAGTGGCTGGCTTGGCCCGATCTTTCCCAGAACCAGTAGCAACTGCACTTTTTGATACTGACTCATTAGCCACAGTCTTTTGAGCAAATTGCTGCTCTGTCTGGCTCACTACAGCTTTCTCAGTGTTTATTGTCTTGACCTGGCTTTCTATCTGCTTCAAAAACTCACTGCTCTTTGTCAGTGTAGTCTTTGGCTTTTTTGAACTGCCAGCCTGTTCTGTAGTTGCTTTCCTTTTCAGGTCTGTTGAAATAGTTTAACTATCCGTTTCTTCATCGTCTGAGGACAGCTCAATGTTCTTCGGCTCAAAAATTGGCTTCTCACTCCAAGCCTTCTCTACCTGCTCATTAGCATCTGCTGCAGTAGCCCAATACAGGAATTCCCAAACATACCAGGCTTTGAAAACATTTTGAGATTTTAGCTTGGTAGTTTGCTGGAGTACATTGTGCGAGAGAATTTGACAAAGATTAATAGGAACCTGTGGATCCAATATCTTGGCCAATAGCATAGCAAACAGTTTTTCGGATACATACGTTGGGTTGTTTTTGAGGCTTACTGCTTCGGCTACAAACCTGTAAGCAGTGCAAGCTTCCAGTCCTGCTCTACTGGAACTCCTTGAGCACTTGCCTTGCTCTTTGGTCTAGCTGTTTCATCCTCCTTCAGAGCTATACTTATCTGCTGTGTAGTTGCAACAGAAGGTTTGGGCTCATTGGGCATTCGGAATGCAAATGCTATGACTTCTGGTGTCACTGACACCTTCCTACCATTTACCATGGCACTTCCATCTTCAGCGTCGAAGGAATCAAGAACTTGCTTGATGATGTCTCCATCAAAAGCAATTCTTGTAGCTTGCAACACAACTCTAAGATCCCAGAGTTGTAGCAGAGTCATTGCTTGATCAGTGAATACATAACGTTGGATTTTACTGTACGGGATAATGGGAAGGCTTGCCTTTGCATCAGCCACTATGGCCTTGGTTTCCTCAAGAGACTCCTGCATCTTCTCTGATTGTTTCCTTCTACCCATACACTGTGAGGATGATGACGATGAAACATGCGAAGGAGCAGATGACTTACTTGTCGTATCGAAGCCGTTCCCTGGTGTCGCTGGCAAGGCTAGTTGACAGTCAACTGTCTCTTTAGAGGTCGAGGTTTGCGACTGTAGAGCGAAGAAACCTCGGAGCTTGGCGATGACGAATGGTTAACAGGAGGAAAGCGTCACGTAGGGGATTTATGAGGAAAAATGCTAACTCTCCTGACTGTTATATGTGTTCGTGCCATAAAAGCTCCACCACTCGCCGCTCCTAGACTTGTGTGCATCGCTGCTATCGTGGCAGACATGCATTGGACAAGACTGCAACCCATCCTTGAAATAATTACTACTGGCGTGCCATTTGACCATTGGGCGCTTAAAAATTGGAAAGTGTGTCCACACTAGTACTGGACTCTAAGGTCAGCCTGATATGATTTTATTGGTACTGGTACTGGTTCTGAAGTTGGAACTGGTTGCACATGAAAAAGTCCAAAAATGTACGATTCTGGTATCTCGTGATCAGCAAGTTCCCGTTCCTTAGTACCTTGTTCCGGCCCAGTTTCTCTAGTTAATGGTAATTTGGCTATGTGTAAGGCCTACATCACATCCAAGGTCTTAATTCTCCACCCATGCGTCACCTCTAATGGACAATGCAAAAGTTCACGATGCATCACCAATAAATTTTGAACGAACAACAATTGGGCCATGCTCATTCCACCTTTCCAGTTGGGCTAGAGCAATTGGTTGCTTTGAGCACAATCAACAAATATTAAATTGTGTATATGCCTAGGTGTGACTAGAAGGGCACTGAGAAATCCCATTTCCCATTTTAAGACATTGTTTGGTGCCTTTGTGTGACGTGTGTGCGTGAGAGAGAGAGAGAGAGAGAGAGAGAGAGAGAGAGAGAGAGAGAGAGAGAGAGAGATCGAATCCTCCTCTTCTGAGGACAAAGTTGTTCTTTTGAAAAGAGAAGAGGGTTGAATCTTATGGCATCCTATAAAAGTAAATGTACGTAACAAAAAGAATTTTCATTGGTTAGTCAAGTTCCATCTTTCCTAATACATAGAAATTCACGTATATTAACTGTATCACTACGATTCAGGAAGATGTCCCTTCATCTTGCAAAATCAATTTTGAGAAAGTGAGACTTCTATTTTAACTAATCCTATAATACCACTAATCATATAAACCGACAGGGAGACCGGCTCTGATGCATCCTGACCTTATCTTTTTGGCCTGCTAAGGAAAGGCCTTAGTGTTGGGCTAGGTTAGGTGTACTTTGACGTGGACGCCATCACTTTTTTAAGCCTTTGGGAGAAGGTGTGCGAGAGTAAGGTCGCTGCAGGTGAATTGAACGCAGACAGACTGAGAGAGCCCGAGACGGCTCCGAGCAGAATTTCGCACGACTGCACCTTCTTGAAGTCTACATAGTCTTTATCACAGGTGGCATAATCACGCAATCTGGAATCTGATAGACAGAAAAAGGGAGAGCTCATTTCAGGCTCGCAGGCAGGCCAGTCTGGCCTCGTGATCGAGTCGTCGTGACTCGTTTATTAGGGTGCGTTCAGAGTCCAAACTGCACGTCTGCCAAAAGGTCGTGTGGTTCAAGGCTGTGTGGTTTATTTTGAGGTTGTGTGGTTCAAGGTTGACTCTCAGATCTTCGCCATGGCGGCCTTGACTATCTTGGCAACCCAAGCCTTGTCCACGTGCAGAGCATTTTGGCCATCTGGGCCTGCCAAGTCATCCTAATGGGTGCTATTGAGGGGTACTGTGTTGCAGGTGGGGTCCGTTGATGTCGTATGAAACCTGTATATTGATTCGTAGCTGTACTCTAATGTGTGTGGATGGCTGCAGGTGGATGGTTACAGGTGGACCCCTTGGTGAGGTTGAGGACCCCATCTACCCCGGTGGCTCCTTCGACCCCCTCGGCTTGGCTGACGACCCAGAGGCTTTTGCCAAGCTGCAGGTGAAGGAGTTGAAGGATAGCAGACTGGCCATGTTCTCCATGTTAGGTTTCTTCGTCCAGGCCATTGTCATCGGCAAGGGTCCCATCGAGAACTTGTCCGACCACTTGGCTGACCCCACTGTCAATAATGCCTGGGCCTACGCCACCAACTTCACCCCCGGCAAATAAGCAACACCTTGTTTAATCCTTTGTCCATGCAGCAGCTTGCTTTTCTTTGTAAAACACATTTTTAACCTCACTCTCGAGTGTAATGCTGTTGTTTTGATGTGAAATATTATATGGTTCATTCATGTCGGCAGATACTTGTTTTAGGGTTTGCGTATCCTTTTCAGTCAAGTTCATAAATCGGGAGGTCCACCATTCATTGCGTATATGTGTGTGTGTGTGCACGCGCGCACACACTATGTGTACATATAGACATAATTGGAACATTTGTCACAGAGAGGCATCTTGCTATTGTTCCAATACAATAACTATGACATTCAAAGTTTCTATGCTCCCTCCCCCCGCCCCCCCAAAACTTTCTAGTCAAAGTGACTATCCTAGGTGGAAATTTAAAAAGGAGAAGCGAACTCTTTTTTCTCATTTTTTTGAAAAGAAAAATATAGATGGCTATGATTGGTGTGCTTCTCTCTCTCTCTCTCTCTCTCTCTCTCTCTCTCTCTCTCTCTCTGTGTGTGTGTGTGTGTGTGTGTGTGTACCATCAGATAGAGCTTTGAGATTTCATTGGATGTTCCTACAACATTTCAAATTCTCCTTTTATCAAGACGTGTGTGTGTGTGTGTGTGTGTGTGTGAGAGAGAGAGAGAGAGAGAGAGAGAGAGAGAGAGAGAAAGACAAAGAAGATGAAATAAAAATAACTTTATTCTTATCCATGTTGTGAGATATATCTTTTGGGATTGTTCCGATGGCATTAAATTTTTTTTTCTTGTTTATATCTTCTCTCTCTCTTTATCCTCCTCCCCCTCCTCCCCATAGATATTCACTTTTGTTGAAGGCTTGTCTTGTAACTTTTAAAGTCACTTTAGATTGTTCCTACACACGAGCATTTTGTTATGTCTTCCTCTTTCCTCTTGCGTCATTTGTTGAACTTTGCATTTCAACACATTAAATACGACATTTAACAATTGTCCTCTCTCTCTCTCTCTCTCTCTCTCTCTCTCTCTCTCTCTCTCTCTCTCGTTGATTTTAGATTGACACCCTTGCCTGCCAAAATTTAAGGAATTTATAGAATTTTAAGCATGGCCCACATGTTAACTCTTAAAAATAAAAAGAACAAAATATCCAAGGTTGGTAAAAGGTCCATCAAGTGGGAAATCTCTCTACCCATTTGGGGTGTTCTCTCTCGTTGATTTTAGATTGGCACCCTTGCCTGCCAAAATCTAAGGAATTTATAGATTTTTAAGCATGGCCCACATGTTAACTCTTGAAAATGAAAAGAACAAAATATCCAAGAATTGGTAAAAGGTCCATCAACTGGCAAATCTCTCTACCCATTTGGGGTGTTAATGTGAGGGTTGGTCTTTGTTGGGCATTTAATCTATTTTCTACGGGTAAAAAACTTTAGCTATCCTTTAAAAAATACACTAATGCCAAAAAATAATATCTTGAAAATTTGAAAAGTGCGTGAGCTCAACGGTAAAATCTTTCTTTCTCTCTCTTTTCCTCATAAATATACATGTGTATGCACACATGCAATGTGATGGTCTCTCTCTCTCTCTCTCTCTCTCTCTCTCTCTCTCTCTCTCTCACACACACACACACACACACACACACACACACACACACACATACACACACACAAAGGCAATGTCGTGCTCTCTCTCTCTCTCTCTCTCTCTGTGTGTGTGTGTGTGTCAATCTCATGGTCAATAATGTGGATAACGATCCCTGCATTTGCATGTCATGTATGTCCTCAAAGTGAAACAACCCCAAGTCGACGTTATGCGAACTTTTTTCTTTTTCTCAAGCTCTTTAAAGAAATACATACTTTCAAAATTTTCTAAAACATATCAATATTGGTATCCACTAAAGTTATCCCCTTTTTGTAACGTGCCATGAAACTTCAACATTTATTTTATGTGGAATAGAAAGTCTCTTGACTTTACATTTGAAAAGTTTGAAAAGGCTTGTCACTTCTTAGACTGGGTTCACAGTAGGCAACGGCAGAAATTCGGAGCCTGTTGCCAACGAATCGAAGCCCTGTATGTCAGCCTCCTTTTTCACACAGTGCGACGGCAACTCTTGAAAAAGGTGCCAGCTCTTGGAAGCAATCCCGCGTTTCAGTTCTGACCCGCCCCCCATCTTCTCTTCCACCCTCCACGTATGCTACCTTTTCATTTTGCAGGTCCTTTTTTAAAATTAAACAAATTATTCTTTTGTCTTCTTACGTTGCTTCCACCCATCCCCAAAGTTCACACTGGGCGACGGTAGGAACCACCCATTCTCTCTTCCACCCTCCCCACTGTGAACGTTTAGCGGTGGAAGAACGAATAATCCATGTCCTCCACCCGGAACATGGCGTTCTGGAGGTTATCTTCCGCCGTGTTGATGTGAACCCACCCTTACATTCTAAAATGGCTCTTCTTACATTCTGAAAAGAAAGGCTGTCATTTCTTACAAAATTACCCTTTACTTTTGCATTTTAGATTAGATGCTTTGTAGGTGTTTTTTGAAATGAACCAAGGAGTGACAAGTGGACGCCCTCTCCTTCCTTGAAAATTTTAAGCTGCATTATAAAGAGTATAGATGACCTGTGAATGTTGTTTTATTTCCTACGATAGACATCACGTGGTATCATTGTAATGCAAATAGTATTGTAGTGTTGATGAATAGGTAGTATTTTTCCTTTCATTATGTAACTTTCGTTCCAGCCAAATTTCAAGATATTGCTCTAGACATTTGGGAAAGGTTATATCAGTATGAAACGGATAAAGATTTCGTGTCAAATAGTCGGTTGACAAATGTTTTTTGCTCTCATAGCGAAGTGTACCTTATCTATTTACAAGATATGAAAGACAGTAGATATCGCTTTTGAAGCCTAGAAATCTATTTGGGGTTGAAGATTATGTTGGTATAGAGGGTATACCAATTAACGTCCGGAGTAACTGGAACAAAATTGTTGACGACTCAGCACAATTGTATAATGTCAACAATTGGAAGTGCATGGTTTCATCCTGCATGTAAAATAACTATTGCAAATTGCTATAAAAATGATGGCAATAATGGTGTTTGCTTGGCTCTAACCATTTTTGAGCAAGGAGAAGGCATTCAGGTGCCACACTCTGTTGCATTTCAAAGGAAACCTTAAGAAATGCAAAAATGAAAAGTAAAAAATGAGAAGACTTCTGAGTCCTAGAAATGTGAAGTAGAAAACTTAGTACTTTGTCTATATTTATACTATATATAATTGAGTTTAAAATTTTCAAGGAAGGAGAGGGCATCCATGTGTCACTCTCTCCTTCATTTCAAGAACCTTAAGAAACACGTTTGAAATGTAAAAGTGAAGGGTAGGTTTGAAATGTAAAAGTGAAGGGTAAGTAGCAAGTAGTAGTACTAAGTAGAAAACTTAGTACTTTGTCTATATTTATACTATATATAATTGAGTTTAAAATTTTCAAGGAAGGAGAGGGCATCCATGTGTCACTCTCTTCTTCATTTCAAGAACCTTAAGAAACACGTTTGAAATGTAAAAGTGAAGGGTAGGTTTGAAATGTAAAAGTGAAGGGTAAGTAGCAAGTAGTAGTACTGTGATGGTAGAAAATGAAAAGACTTAGTTTTGACTTCTTTGTTCTATCAAAAAGTCACAATACTTAGTACTATATATATATTTATATTATGCAAACTTTTTAGCAAGCCAGCCTTCAATTTTGAAGGGTGATTACTTTTGGTTTTGTAAAGGGTGACTCTACTTTGCAGCTTGAAAAAATAACGAGTAGCGAGCTATGTCACGCGTCGATAAGTTGATCCATCTCAAACATACGTATGCGCGCGCGCGCGTGTGTGTGTGTGTGTGTGTGTGTGTGTGTGTGTGTGTGTGTGTGAGAGAGAGAGAGAGAGAGAGAGAGAGAGAGAGAGAGAGAGAGAGAGAGAGAGAGAGTATGTCACACGTGTCAATGCAAGCAACTTGTCGATACACCGTGTGCAAGCCACAAATGGCTCCAAGCACACAACAAGCTTAAACTAGTAAGCTCAAAGAAGGCGATGGTGTGTCACTCACAGCTCTACGCTTGCTTCGTGGAGGATTCCTCGCCGCGAAGAAGAAGGAGATGCTGCTACGTCACGCTCAACCGCTTCACCACCGTCGTGCCTTCGTAATGCTCGATCGCCCACTCTCTCTCTCTCTCTCTCTCTCACACACACACACACACACACACACACACACACACACAAGGAGGTGAAGAAGAAGAAGATGGAGATGGAGATGGAGCAAGAGCACTCTTCTATTGCACAAATGAGAGAATGAGTGAATTTTAGGTTCAGTTGACTTTTATATGAGCTCACCTCATTCACACTTGGGCGTCCATGTTTAGCCAACTAATCCCTTGAATGTTCCAGTTAGAGTGCGCCTCTCATCGGCGATCACTCTTACCCTTTTCCTATTGGACCGACAAGCCCGGTACCTGACTTTACCAAATAAATAATACAATGTCCGCCGTAGGTTAGAACGTCCGTCGTAGGTGATAGGGTGTCCGTGAGCCGTGAGGGTTAACATGCCCCCCTTCCTGATGTAGATTCCGTCCTCGGAAGCTATTGAGTTGAAGCTCGTTCGTCGAGGTGGAAGAGCATTTGAGATGAATGTCCTTAGCCTTCTTCAGTCACTGCAAAATCAAACAACATTGGCACAGTAATTGCATTCTCATAAGCGATTAAAAAGCATATACAGTTTTAGGCAGACAAATTGATTGGTAATAGAATTTTAAACAATTTATCAGCAATAAACATTAAATTGCAATATAATCAAATGTATAAACAGATGTAAAGGTAAAAAATTAAACAAGTCTGGGGTAGCTAATTTAACGGTCGAAAGGCACTAGAGATCGACTATTAATACCATGGGTAAGCTTCTTAATTTTCTCTAGTCAATTAAGTTGTTTAATCGTGAGAGCCAAGTATTTCATGTTCGAGGGCTGACTAGAGGCTATACCTAGAAGACCTTGTAGTTAAGCTACGATAAAAGGAATTTCTCATGAAATCATCGCCTGACCGATTACCTTTTCTTTGACCCTCCAAAGTCTTTTCACAGTGATTCAATTTCGATGTGTGTGCTTATTTTGTATGCCTTGGGTTTTTTGTTTTTCAAGGAAAAGTGCTCACACTGGGAACCTCTAGGGCTCTAGTACCATAGACGATACATGTGAGTGAAGTACCCAATCAAGCTGAGATTTCTCTTCCAGCTTAAGATTTTACAATGTGGCACTTTGATTTTTTGTTTGTTCATTTTCAGCATTTTAATTTTGTAACTTTGGGGGGTCGTATAACACCGTTACCCTCCCGAGGCTCATCACACTAGTAAACTCCACTTATAATACTTAAGCTAAAGGTCAATAGGGTCAAGCCCACTAGAAAGCCCTAGTACATTTCACACAATGATGCATAAATCGGATTAAGAACCTAAGTAACTATTGATTACTAGGAAGGCATTCCCCATGGTATTAAGAGAAGATCTCTAACACCTAACTTGGTCAAACTAGCTTAGTCGGACTGCTTGATTTTTAAATCTAGACAAGTGATTATGACCAAAAAAAAATTACATTAAATTAAATGTTTGGTACTAAGCAAATGCGTTGAATATTATGCTACCAATCACAATCAAAGCAGACAAACATGGATGCAAAAAGATAAGGGGCAATGCTAATGGATAAGAAACACCTGTTTGTGTTGATGGTCGTTCTTGATTTGAAAAGTGGATGAGAGAAAGATTCTATGAAGGTTCAAATCCTAACCACAGTAACACATTCCTGTACACGCTAAAAAACACAAAGAATACCTCTAGGAGGCACATCAGTGGCAAAAAAGAACTTTGCTAATCACTCAACTCTAAAACATAAACACTCCTATTGTACTAATCTTACCTACCCTCCATTATTCGAGTGATGAGGATCAAAGGTGTTTTATGGCATAAGTTTTTGTTTCACTGTACCGGATGCGAATGTGTAGGTCTGAGTCAATGTTTTGACTTTTATTGTGCATACTCATTTGCTAATTGCTCTTGCTCTTTATTATTTTTGTTTTTTGTGAGTATAAGGCTTTATATATACATTCCCTAAGATTGGGAGATTGAGAGGTCAGGGAGGAAGGTTGAGAGGGAAGCAAGTGAATGATGGATGTCAGCAAACACTCCCCCCTTCCTTGGGTAGAAATAAAAAAAACCGTTTGAAACGAGCTCGTCACCCTTTGAAACCAATCGTTCCAATTGGTAATAGGTGAGGATTTTTGCCAGTAGTTTTATCTTACCTTAGGTGCCTCATCAAGTTGCAAGGGTGGTAAGGTACTCTCCCAGGATCGGACTTGAAGTGGTTCGTCAGGTGATTCTTGAACACTGGGAAGTGTGGATTCCTTTGTAGCTTTATGGAGGTACACTATTGTAGGTGGAGGCTGTGGAGAAGCTTTTACCTCTATGGATGCATTACATGAGGAGCTAGAAGCTTCATGGGACTCCCCCCTTCCTGAGCTAGGTGGAACAAATTGTTCTTTCTTCGGTACCCAAACTAGCTCTGGAACGGGTGTGTAGCATTCATTGATTTTTTTCTTTTCGCGATCGTCAATTCGTTTTGGAGCTACTGGATTGGGCTCACATGGGTCAGGTGACAGGTAAGAACACAATCTACGTTTTGACACCCAAATTTGATCATTTCCTTGATAGTAGCCTTGGGCTTCCAATAGTCGTTTAGAAATCCAACGTCACGTTTTCTTACTTTTCTTGGAGCGAGTGGGACGTTTTTTACCAAGCTTTTGTTTTTTAGCACTAGCTATGGTCGCTTAAGAAGCTTTAGGGACCCATTTGTATGTTCTTTTTGTTATATAAGGATGAGTTTTGTCAGAAGCTATATACATTGCTTGTAGCATATTTAAGGGTACGGGCATTTCATCCCCCTCAGGTGTTACCCAAGTCGTCCCCCTATTTCCCCAAGTGTCTATGGTTGCTGCTAGGTGGACCCAATCCACATTGTCCGACTCAGTCATCCCAGGTAGTACATCCATATAAGGAGAATCTTCCCCAACATCAGTGTTCGCTTTACACGTGTAACAATACTGCAATGGGGCTGAGTGAATTGTGGTGTCAGATCTATGATCAATTATAAACTTGTTTCCTAGAGGATGTGCTCGACCAGTAACAAGATCCACTCGAATGACAGAATCTTGGAACTGCAAGTAGACATGGTTTTTAGACCAGTCATGCACCATTTTTGCTTCCCTCATGAAAGGACATCCTAAGATCATCTTAGATCCCATAGTGTGCTTGGAGAAATCCATAACAATGAAGGTAACCCTTATTTTATGTCCAAACACCTTGATCTTGAGATCTTCTAGCATCCCAATAGGTTTAACAATAGACCCATTGGCCATCTTCACTACTATGGTTGTGATCGCAAGGTGAGGTCTTCCCATAGTTTCCCAGCAATTTTTAGTCACAATGCTAACCCCAGCGCCACCATCAAGGATTCCCTTCACAGTTAATCCCTTAGTAGTGATTGGTATAGTCGCATTAGATTCATCACCCTCAAAAGTATTGTCCCAACTTGTTAACATGTATTTCTATAACAAGGTTCACATCTAGGTTCGGTTGTGGATCTATGTATTCCTCCTCTATTGGCATCTCCCCAGCTCCATCCATCTGTGCAAATTGTGGTAGCCCAAACTTCAATTCTCCATTGAGGAAGGCTCGAAGGGCTGAGACTAGCTCGGGGTCTTTATATAGTTTGGACATGATGGTGGTTCTAACTTCTGAAGACATGAAATCCATCAATTTGGCAATGTTTACCGGCACCTTTTGGCCTTGAGTCCCTTGACGTGGGGAAGATGGGAGCTCCATTTCTTCGATAAGATCAGGTAGTCCCTCTGTAAACATTCTTTCCATCAAGAAGTGAGTACGCCCACTTTCCCACGATTTTAAGTCACTTTCTTCTTGGATGACACTAGGCATGTCCAAGGGTCTATGGAATTGGTGAGGTTGTTGTTGCGTAGGGAACACGGTGTCTGTAATCTGGATCTTCCTAGGTGCTGGTTCTAGATCCCTTTGGGTATCTTCTACCAAACTCCTTAATTGCTTGGCTCGATCAATCTCCTCTGTAGGGTTTGGGTAAGTTCCTATCTTCTTTTTGGATCCTGGCCATTGTGGCTCATGAAGATCCTTGTTGGTTTCTATGTTAGTGGTCGTTTTGGTCTCCATGGTTTCACCTGAATCAGAATCTTCTTCAGCGTCGTTCATATATACGGGGTCATCACCAGTCCCTATGTTGGTCTTTGAACTGGGGTTTGACTTCGCTGCTTTTTTCGATCTCTTTCTTCGTGTTTTCTTCTTTTTCTGAGATTGGGCAATTGATGCCGTGTCTCTTTCCTCAAGAATATAATTTTGTTTTTGGAGCATCAATCGTGTGAGTACGTTTACTGGTACCACGGGTGTACTTGGTGATGGCTCCTCGGTAACTTCAATCGAGTTTAATGGCGTGATCTTCGGTGCATTTGGATTATTTGGACATTGGGCAATCAAATGATCTATGCCACATCGATTACAGATGAGTATTGGCATTGTAGACGTGATCGCTTGATTGGTTTGCATTAGTGTGGCGTTCTTTTGTAGCCTAATAGGACACTCGGCTACACGATGTGGACCTCCACACTCATAGCATTGAAGAGGTGGTCTCTTAGCAGTGTAATTGATATTTTGGCCTCTTGCCGCAAGAGCAGCTACTTGATATACAGGTTTGACTTGTCCCCAATAGTCCTCCATGTAGTATTGTGGACTTTCTTCAAGCACATCCATCCCATAGGCGATATTAGGATCTATATCTTCCTCATAGCCTTCCAAACAAGAAATAGATGACTCACAACCCACTTGATTCACAGAAGTGATTCTCGGATGTGGTGGTTGTGGTCCTAGCACTGGAGGTGGTAAGGGTGTTGTTTGAACAACATTTTGGGCCCTAGGGACCATGTGTTGTGCTGTTTGTTCAAGAGGTGGGGCCGGCATCAATGCAGGCACTCGAGGTGTGTTTGTCCATGCTAAGTTGGTCTATTGGCCATCACGCGCTTAAATACTATGCAACCCTTAGCTTGATGACCATACCTCCCACATGCATTGCAGTTCCCATTGAATTTTACTCTAAAAGTAGGGCATTCACTTGTACTATGCGGTCCATAGCATACTGAGCACCATTGCTGCTCCCTTCTTGGATACATATGATTGTTTTGCGGAGCACGATTTTCTCTAAGACTCTCTTGAATAGCCTTGGTGAGATCTGCTAAAGTCATCTCAGATATCTTTGGCTCTTTAGCAATAGGCTTTAGGGTCATTGGCTGATGCCCCGATGCTTGTGAGCTAATAGATTTAGACTCAACAGACACTCTTTCTCCTTGAATCATTAAATTATCCTCCAATTGGATCGCATTGGTGGTGACTACTTCCCAAGTGGTGATACCTCTAATGACTAGGCCATTGTAGATATCCTGATGTCGTAACCCCCTAATGAATCTATCAAGCAATTGGTTATTGTTGAAGCGCTCATTTGGATTACAACGAGAATTCAAATGCTTCAAGCGACTTATAAAGTCTCTCACCGACTCTCCTTCCTCTCGTTGGGCTTTCTGGAGCTGAGAGGCTACACCCCAAAGCACTCCCTCTCGTATGTATTCCTTTAAGAACAGTCTCCTAAGAGTAGGGTAAATCGTTTTTTCTTCCACCCTTAGGGTTCTATACCAATCCCCAGCCTTTCCACTTAAGGTTAGGCTTAAAGCATTGCTCTTATGCAGGTCATTGTGTTCTCCTAGAGAATCGCATATTTGTTCAAACACTTCGATATGCTTTCTCACATCCCCGTCTCCACTAAATTTTTGTGTGAGCTTGGCTATTTGTACTGCCTTACTTCTAGGCTCTCTATCAGGCGTGTTACGCATATTCTCAGCAATAGATCGACCAATATCTTGAGCAAATGTTGCCAAGTCACCTAAGTGAGCAGGCACCGTGGGTGAAGGTGCTCTAGAGACTACATGTGGAGTAGGTATTGGCATTGGGCTTGGCGCATAGGAAGCCCTTGGGTTCCACGTTGGGTACGATGTTGTGCCATGTGGTGGTCCATAGTTCATATGGGTGGCCCTAGGAATAGCAGACATCGGATGTGACATGCTAATGCTAGCCGGTATAGTCCCATGGAAATAAGAACTTGCGTATTGTGGTTGTGGAGCATAGGTAGTTAAAACAATGGGAGGGGTAGAGACTACATGAGTACGTGGACCCATAGGTGAATACGATTGGTACACACTTGTAGGTATTGTTGCAGGCATTGAGCTACCATGTAGTGGTGCTTTACTAACAAATGAGGTCCATGGCGTGTTTCTTGGCATGCCCATCATTGGGGTAGGCATGGTAGCCGTGGTTTAGTCAAGGGAAAGATGAGCTAGACTTGGAAAAGTAAAGCTATCACTTGTGGGCTCAGATTGCATTGAGACCCCTGGCGAAACAACATATGGGGGATCGATGGGACTCACTAGGGGAGTCTCCATTTGTGATAGAGTGGGTTGTTTCCCTTTGCTCGTGTCTAAAAATCGCATAGGACCCGTCGAAGGTATGTTTATTCCTCGATTTTGCCTCTTGGACTGGATAATCCTATGGATGACATTGCAGATCATGTGTTGTTGTTCCTCTAGACTAGTGGCACTAGATGTGGATTGTACAACTTCTAACCAACCCACATGGTATGTGTAGCCCATGTATAGGTCGGTCAAAGTCTCCGTGTGTAGGTCATATTCCCAATTTTCATTGAGAAATACCCCGTCCAAACTTGGTGTACTAGAGGGTTGTCGTGAGGTGGATGCAATGTTGCTTCCCGTGTTTTGACTTTTAGTCACCGCTACCTTAGAGGCAACTTTGGAAGGTGGTAGCTCTGTAAGGCCCTCATTAAATGAGGTAGGTAGAATGTCCACATGGACACTCTGAGGGAGTGTGGGGTCTACAGGAGATGTGAATGGTGATTCTACTTCCCCACCCCCTTCGTTTACTTCACTAGCCGTAGGTTCAGAGCGCGTAGCTCTACTAAAAGTTTCCATCAAACGGCTAAAAACACTAGTTCTAGGTTGTTGGGCCCAGCTAGGTACGGTTTCATTTGTTCCCCCGGGGCTTTGTGTAAGATGCTCTTCCATAATATCGTAGTCAGAGGAAGAGTCGCTAGCCGCTATATTTGGGTCTTGGGTTGCATTACCTTGGGTCCCCGCCGAGGGCGTAGACCCTAGCGTGGAAGGATAGTGAGTACCCCCGTAAATCGAAGAACTAGCTAGTTGTTCGGACTCTAGCACACGACCAAAGCGTATATACATGTGCTTTGGGTGCCCTACAAGTGTCGGCAAGTACCCTCAAAGGTTACTTGCTTTATTTTGTGGGTGTTTTGCACCCCGTTTTCTACTTGATTTTTTCTTGTTTTTGATGTTTTTTGAATGTTTTTTTAATGTTTGATTTTTTGATTGAAGTGTGTGATAGCTCGAAACGAGCGTATCACTTAAAGGGTCGCTGTGTGCTTTACAACACAATTTTCGGACATCTGATGTTCCGTTGGTCCTCAAAAATCAATTTTTAGCTACGTGTGAAGCTAAAATTCGTTTTTTTAAAAGGCGACTGAGGCCTAAGCTTGAGCGTGATCTTGGGTTTGGGTCTGGGAGATATTCCCGATCCCGATCCTACCTTTAATTTTTTTTATTTTTAAATTATTTTTTTTATTTTTATTTTTTATAAAAGGATAAGGTCGCCGCGGCATGCGCAAGAGCACACACACTCTATCTACCTACTTCTAACTAATATACCTACTCTTACACACTAACACACTCTATTAACTCTCACTAATCTACTTCCTACTTACTGTACACAGAAAACTAACTACCTTAATACACAGAGAATAAACACAGAACCTTTGAAATCTCTATTAACAAAGAAAACTAACTACCTTAATACACAGAGAATAAACACAGAACCTTTGAAAACTCCATTAACAAAAAAAACACACAGTATAACACCAAATCCCTCTTCTCAACACACACACACTCCTTCCTTACCTTTCCTACAATAGAAATTGCACCACGGAGAAGCACAGAGTGCTACTCAAGCTTCATGTATGGCAGTCCCAGGCAATGGCGCCAAAAATGTGCGCGTATGTCGCACGTGTCAATGCAAGGAACTTGCCGATACACCGTTTGCGAGCCACAAATGGCTCCAAGCACACAACAAGCCTAAACTAGTAAGCTCAAAGAAGGCGATGGTGTGTCACTCACCGCTCTACGCTTGCTTCGTGGAGGATTCCTCGTCGCGAAGAAGAAGGAGACGCCGCTACGCTGCGCTCAACCGCTTCACCGGCGTCGTGCCTTCGTAATGCTCGATCGCCCACTCTCTCTCTCTCTCTCACACACACACACACACATACACACACACACAAGGAGGTGAAGAAGAAGAAGATGGAGATGGAGATGGAGCAAGAGCACTCTTCTATTGCACAAATGAGAGAATGAGTGAATTTTAGGTTTAGTTGACTTTTATATGAGCTCACCCCATTCACACTTGGGCGCCCATGCTTAGCCAACTAATCCCTTGAATGTTCCAGTTAGTTGTGGCCCTCCACACCACGAGAGAGAGAGAGAGAGAGAGAGAGAGAGAGAGAGAGAGAGAGAGAGAGAGAGAGAGAGAGAGAGAGAAATACAGAGAGAGAGAGAGAGAGAGAGAGAGAGAGAGACTCCCACATCCGTCTCCACACTTTCTTCGTCTTTTTTGGCGAGTCAGCGGATGCTACAATGTTGAGAGCTCCAACGTGAACATCCAAGCTTTTGAGCTTTCCAAAGTTTTTACATCTCAAACTCCTAACATAGCAAGAAAAAAAGGGTTCTGCAAGGGGACAGGTGGAATTGCCTGCTGCTACAGTGCTCACAGCAACGATCGTGCAAGGCGGGTCTTCAATTTAGTGTTTGGGAAAAATGTGTCTCAACTTAATATCATGCCGTTTTTAATTTCAAAAA
>NC_140931.1:158045008-158240008 GCF_014529385.1 Adiantum capillus-veneris
CCTAACCTTCAAATTATATCTTATGAGTGTGTGGCTCATCCTATGGATGGACACACACACACACACACACACACACACACACACACACCCTTTTCTTTGTGCCCAATCCACTCTCTTTCTTGCTTTGTCTTGGTCTCCAACTCTACTCCCCTCCAAGCCCTTTCCTTATGTCATGTGGGAGGGGCCTCCAAGGTGTATTAGATATAGTCAAGGAATTTTTAGGTGGGATTACACTAAACCTATGTTTTTCTCGAGCACTTATGTACACAATAGTTTTTTGCTATTATTCAATAGTCCATTATCTATAATATTTATAATGGAGCTTGAAAAACTAGAGGAAGGTGAGGGTCTCCACATGTCACCTTTGGTTTGATTTTCACAGCATGTTGGATCAACACCAAAATTGAGTTGTTGAGTCCCTACTGGTTGTCCTCCTTGCTATAGACACATTAAAGAGCCTTCAAAAATTATATGAAGTACTCCACACACACACACACACACACACACACACACACACACACACACACACACACACACAAGTTAACACGATGTCAGGTGTACGATTTTGACTATTTCAAATTTGTAGGTGGGATTACACTAAACCTAGGTTTTTCTCAAGCCCTTGCGTACACAATAATTTTATGCTATTATTCAACAGTCCATTATCTATACTCTTTATAATGGAGCTTGAAAAATTAGACGAAGGTGAGGGTCTCCACATGTCATCTTCTGGTTGATTTGCACGATATGTTGGATCAACAGCGAAATTGAGTTGTTAAGTCCCTGTTGGTTGTCCTCCTTTCTATAGGCACATTAAAGAGCGTTCAAAAATTACATGAAGTACTCCAAATTCAATGCAAATCAATTCTTTCCCAATGCCTTGAAATAGTCAAAATCATAAACATGACATCGTGTTAACATGTGTGTGTGTGTGTGTGTGTGTGTGAGAGAGAGAGAGAGAGAGAGAGAGAGAGAGTGAAAATCCACCATTTTTCAACAACATGCAAACTATAGTAACCGAAATTGTACGCCTGACAACTTGCGTGTGTGTGTACGCATATGCGTGTGCACTGTGTGTGTGTGTGTGTGTGACCATCAACATGTGTGTTAGAGAGATACACACACACACACACACACACACACACACACACACACACAAAGAGAGAGCACTCTACCACTAGCAACTAGACAAAGAAAGAGAAAGAATGAGGTGGGTCACCAAAAGTAGAACCAAGACCTTGATTAGGGTAGTTGCTGGTGATCACATATAGGTATGATAGGCCTAGCGGTGGTGCTGCAATATTTAGCAGCAGTAACTTGGTTGTGAAGCAGAGGTGAACAGGGTAGAGGCACTGCTTTCTCGTGGGGAACGCTTGGTAGTAGCAAATGGGTGCTCAAGGCAATGGGTGTACATGGGTTTCCTCAAGACACTGAGTGTTTGGGCTGAGGAAAAAGAGTTGATGGCTTAGGTGGGAGCACTTGCAGCCATGACTCGACATACTGTATGTGTGTGTGTGTGTGTCGATGTGTGTGAGTGTGTGTGCGCGTGTCGATATGTGTGAGTGTGAGTGTGAGTGTGTCTGTGTGTCGATGTGTGTGACTGTGAGTGTGAGTGTGTCTCTGTGTGTTTGTGTGTGTGTCAATGTGTGTGAGTGTGTGTGTGTGTGTGTGTGTGTGTGTGTGTGTGTGTGAGAGAGAGAGAGAGAGAGAGAGAGAGAGAGAGAGACTTCCCTTGATAACCTGGTAGCCCTTCAAAAGTGACCCCAGAGCGTAGCACCAACCAAAACCTATCTTGCTTCAACCAATACAGGGTCATGAAAAGCATGTTTATTGGCAAGTCATGGTTTTGATAGCATGGCACAACAAAATCAAGCTGGTAGAAATATGTTACATTGTTGTTGGTTGATTAGCAAAGAGATATGGACACTTTGAATTTATTAGAAATTGGGTGAAGAATGAGTCGCTCGCAACCATTTGACTAAAAATACTCCATGTGCTCATTGAGAGAGAGAGAGAGAGAGAGAGAGAGAGCCATCCAATCCTCAAATCAAAAGAATTTAGAAAGGGAGAAAAGGTGGAAAAAAGAGATAACAGAGATCTACTCGATGAGTCTTGATCTCAAGATCTAATATGAGAGAGAGAGAGAGAGAGAGAGAGAGAGAGAGAGAGAGAGAGAGAGAGAGAGAGAAAGAGACAGAAGGCATAGTTATGCATTGTTATCTTGCTGGAGTGATTCCAAGGACTATAGTTCCATTCTCCTCACACGTGGGCGAGCGCGCGCGCGCACACACACACACACACACACACACACTCACTCACCTACCTATATATGTCTGTGTGTGTGTGTGTGTGTGTGTGTGTGTGTGTGCGCGCGCACGCAACCCTCTCTCTGGGAGGTAGTTTTTGGCAAGATGGAAGGGCACATTCCTGGTTGTCCACTTGCTTCCTCTCTAGTATCTGCTTGGAAAGAGGTTACGATGCATTTATCGTGGACTCCTCGGCAGGAAGGTGATTCGATCTGATTGGAAAGTCTCCATTGGAGCCGGGCATACTCTCTTACTTTGGTCGACCGATCACCCCGTCAGGCTTACTTTCTCTCTAGTCGTGGCATTCAAGTGGTTGAGGATGTGGTCGATGAGGCTGGATATACTTTTGAGTTTCCCTTGGCTGCTCGTCGTTTTGGGTTGGGCATGCATTACCGTCAGTTTTGGAGAGAGCTTCAAAGAATGTTGCTCGACTTTTTGCCTGTTTCACCTTTGCCTGATGGTGATCGCATGTTTGATTGGGCCTTTCGGAAAACGCCTTTTCGAGCCATTTCTGCAAGTCACATCTATGCTATTCTTCTACCACGACCATGGCTGGATGGTCATTGTAATGCCATTTGGCGCATGCACAAATCTGACCTCTGGTGGAGGAGGCTTCTCTCTGCCTTGTGGAAAAGCCATTAGCCTTTGAAGGAGCATCTGTTTCTTTGGCGATGTTTGCTTGGAGTGCTTCCTGTTGGCACTTTTCTTCGAGCGCGTCATATTCGTCTTTCTTCTTGCGTTCGTTGCTCGACTGCAGAAGAGGATATTTGTCACTTGCTGTGGGATTGCTGCGTTACTAGAGACTTCCTTCGACATGTATCGGCGTGTTTGCGGCTCCGTTTTCCTGGGGTTGTCTTTCACAAAAGGTTTTGGGCATTTGGCATTTTCTCACCGACGTTACAGCGTTTTGCGGTCTTCTTCATGTCGGTCAGATACTGGGCTTTCTGGACTGTGTGGAGTCAGCGTAATGCTTACATGTTTCATCGTACTCATGCGGATCCATTCCCTCTCTTTAGGCTTTCTCTTAGGCAATCGTTACGGTTTGCTTTGGAAGCTGGTGATATCACCTTAGAGGTGCATCAGCTTTCATATGAATGTTTTTAGCTACGCTCTACAGATGAGGAGTTATGTGCTCCTCCCCTTGTATATGATCTTTTCGGTGGGTTTTCCTCGCTTTGAGGTTTCCCACTAGTAAATTAATCAATAGATTTACAAAAAAAAAGTGTGTGTGTGTGTGTGTGTGTGTGTGTGTGTGTGTGTGTGTGTGAGAGAGAGAGAGAGAGAGAGAGAGAGAGAGAGAGAGAGAGATCTCCAATTTCCATGATTTTCTTGGCCGCAGCAACGCGCGGGTCACATACTAGTAGTATATATGTGACTTGGAACTGACTTTTAGAAAGGAAATTGGTCTAAGACGTTGAGCAGTAAGAACTTTACCACCACTCTTGACATATGTATTGACAGACTTGGACGCAGGCCCTGCCGGCGCCACGCAAATGACGGCTCGTGAGTCGTGAGGCTTGAGGTCAATTCAAACTCTTGTACAATGTGACTTGGACGTAGGCCCTCGTGATACCTCACCTTGTTTTACTTGAAAATAGAAAGAAGTTTTGGCCATACCCTAGGAATTGTTGACAGATGTCCAAGTTTTGTGGTACTTTAGGACTTTTTTTTGCACAACATAGAATGATGGAGTCATTGTAGAACACCCACCCCCGTGTTTCAAAGCAAAATGGCCATTGTTAATGATGCCGACTTGATGGGATGCTCCAAGAATTGGCCATTAACATCCATGCTAGAGTCAAGCAATGTTGCCAGGGTGAAATCTAACATCAAATGAGGAAATGTGTGTGTGTGTGTGTGTGTGTGTGTGAGAGAGAGAGAGAGAGAGAGAGAGAGAGAGAGAGAGAGAGAGATGCCTAGTCCATGGCTTAATTTTCTTAAATGCAATTTTCTTACATCACAACAAGATTTAGAAATATTCTGATGTAGGAAAACGAAGTCTTTTTCAATGTTTTTCATACAATGCATAACATCATGAGCTTCTCCTCGAGAGGCACCACATTGGGCGGGCCGGCGGTTCCCTGCCCCCAATCGTACCTAGCTAGGTATGTGGTGCCTCCCTCACAAAAGCTCATAATGTTGAGGTAAGTCACAATGTGGGAATTATTGTGAGAATTGCTCCAAAACTTCTTGTTCATGCCACGGGCCAATTTGGAGATCTCCTTACTTGAACACCTACTAAGGATTATCCTGCATGATCACATACTAAATACCTCATGTGACGGTCTCTTTGGAAAAAATGGATTGTTTTGAAAAAAACTTTTCAAACAAAATGTTTCTAAAACATATGAGACTATCTTGCAAATGAGGGATTTATTTTTTAGCGTTTGGTAATCTTTTGTGATCACGTACAAAATACCTCATGCGCCGGTCTCTTTAGAGAGAATGGGCTATTTTGTAAAAAACATCCTTTTTTTCAAACAAGTTGTTGCCAGTATCTTTTTTTTCTTGGAATTGTTGTAGATATTGTGGATGTAGCAGCAAATCCACATGGGGTTCTAGCATATTCACATCGGCTATGATTTTCAACACCTTGTGATAAAACATTGTAGCTTCGTTGTATCATTATGAGAGCAATTTGTACTTATATATAAACATATTTGTTCCAAAATAGAATTGTAGTACATTCATTTTAATCTTGTATATTGTATGGTTCAATAGATTGTATGATTCAATCTATTGTTGGATTATCATTATAAACACACACACACACACACTCACATACGTGATGGAGTGGTTATTGCAATTCTCTCTTGAAAAGTAGTCCTTAGGTTACTAGATAGAGCTATAAGGTGTCTTGGGATAGCTTCCCCTTATGTTGGCATATACTCTCTCTCTCTCTCTCTCTCTCTCTCTCTCTCTCCCCATGAGTAAGCAGTCATTCAAAGACAATTAGTTGCCATAAGTGATCTAGGGTCTACAAAAGACCATGTGTGGGAAGGAGGCGTCAAAAGTGTCCATAAGGTATGTCTTGCATGCACGTCTAGATCCTTCTTAATGAAGTTCAAGCACTACAAAAGCTACCTTGCATGCTATGCTGTAGGATTCTTGTCGGCCTCTCAATGATGCTTTAGAACTCCAACTCCCACCAGAAATGGTAGAGGTTAAGCTCTCTTGGGAAGGATAGGGATTGCAGGCTTGTCAGCCTTCTTATTCTCACACAAACACTTGTAATAATTTTTTGAGCTCAACCACCTCAAGATCTGGCCTCACATAAACAAGAAAGACGGGGACTACAATCTTTTAGCCTTTTAAATCTCACACAACCACTCTTGTAGTCCTTGTTCGCCTTCTATGTCTTGCATAGACACTTGTAACCACTCTTTCAGCTCACATATCTCTACATTGGCTGACCTCACATGCAATAGGAAAGGAATCTCATAAATGCGACACATGTGCATGTGTGTGTGTGTGTGTGTGTGTGGTCTCTCTCTCTCTCTCTCTCTCTCTCTCTCTCTCTCACACACACACACACACACACAGGGGTGTGTGTGTGTGTGTGTGTGCACGCATTTTATGTATTTAGTGGCATCCAAAATGCCACGATCGCCAAACTTGCTCATCCTTGTAACTGGCTTGAATCATTCTTAGCATCACACCATACCCGTACATGCCCGGGTTTGAGGCATGTGGAACTAGCAAAATCTTGTACTCCTAGGTTGTTCCCTAGGGGCCAAGGCATCCATTAGGATCTTATAAGCCTTGAACCCACAAGTTGGTTTACCTAAGTTACAAATGACTCACTCGCCTTGGTTACGCTCTTCTTTATGATTAGCATGGAAATTGTTTATTAGAGAAAAGGATTCATTTTCGACATTACAAGTCAAGGAAGGGTCGGAGTCCTGATCTTACATTTTCAACCCCTAGGGGTCGACCCATGAGCCTGGGGCTTACAACTTGAGTTACATCGCAAGGGGCTTTGCACATGGAAAAGTTCTGAAGTGCGTCTAACCTTTAAGATATTTGAAGGGGCTACCTTAGCACCCGCATGGACTAAGCTTGAAAGGAAGATTTTTTGCACATCCAGTGCAATAGACTCTCCAAATAGGCTAGGTGTGTCCCGCATCCATATATATATATGTTCCCACAAGGTTTGTGACGCAACAACGTAACCTCATTGGATGGCTCTATATTGATGTCCTCAATGCATCATATGAATTTTTGTTGCCACATCAACATTTTATTAACACAATGTCAATTGGGTGCTCCATGTGCGCACAGCACACTGTACTCTCGCAATTCCAATTTCAGACCACAAAAGGTTTATTGGCACTACCTTTTAAGCAGAAAAGGCAGATATTGGCGAGCAAATTTGTGTTCATGCTCATAGGAGTTTCCACGTGACTGACTCTCTATCCATTTGGCAACGGGCAACTTCTTTCCTTTTTTTCTCTTTTCTTGAGTATAGTCTGTTTAAGTCCAGATGTATACAATTTATTGGAATGTATATATACACATGGACACTCATACTTAGGTTATGGTAGGTAGGGAGCACGGGCAAGCCTGCTCGTTGCCTAAGCTTTTGGCAAGCAAGGAGCACAATCTGCCATCTCCATGTGCAACCTAAGTTTTTGGCAAAGGAGAGCGCAACAAGCCTCCTCTGTCCAAGACAACATGCGCTTCATTTCAGGTAGAAAAGACAGATATTGGCGAGAAAATTTGTGTCCATGCTCATAGGAGTTTCTAAGTGACTCTCCACCCATTTGGCATTGGGCAATTTCTTTCCTTTCTCTCTCTTTTCTTGACTATAGTATGTTTACATTCAAATGTATGC
This sequence comes from Adiantum capillus-veneris, assembly GCF_014529385.1. Classification (NCBI taxonomy): domain Eukaryota; kingdom Viridiplantae; phylum Streptophyta; class Polypodiopsida; order Polypodiales; family Pteridaceae; genus Adiantum; species Adiantum capillus-veneris. The sequence goes on from NC_140931.1 coordinate 158,052,149, forward strand.
AATTTATTGAAATGTATATTTACACATGGACACTCATACTTAGGTTGTGGCAGCAAGGAGCGCAATGAATCTGCTCGCTGTCTAAGCTTTTGGCCGGCAAGGAGCACAAGCCGCCATCTCCACAGGCAACCTAGGTTTTTGGCAAAGCAGAGCGTAGCCAACCTTCTCTGTCCTAGACAATGTGCGCTGCTTCATTTTAGGTAGAAAAGGAAGATCTTGGCGAGCAAATTTGTGTCTATGCTCATAGGAGTTTCCACGTGACTCTCTATCCATTTGGCATTGGAAAACTTCTTTCATTCCTCTCTCTTTTCTTGAATATAGTTACATTCAAATGTATACAATTTATTGAAATGCATACATACACATTACTCATACTTAGGTTGTGGCAGGCAGGGAGCGGGGGCAGGCTGCTCTTTGCTAAGCTTTTGCAGGCAAGGAGCACATGCCGCCATCTCCACATGCAACCTAAGTTTTTGGCAAAGCAGAGCACAGCCAGCCTCCTCTGTCCAAGATAGCTGTGCTGCTTCATTTTACGTAGAAAAGACAAATATTGACGCGCAAATTTGTGTCCATGCTCATCGGAGTTTCCACGTGACTCTCTCTACCCATTTGGCATTGAGCAACTTCTTTCCTTTCTCTCTCTTTTCTTGACTATAGTTTGTTTACATTCAAATATATACAATTTATTGAAATGTATATATACACATGGACACTCATACTTAGGTTGTGGCAAGTAGAGAGCATAGACGAGCCTGCTCGCTGCCTAAGCTTTTGGCAGCCAAGGAGCACATGCCACCATCTCCACAGGCAACCTAGATTTTTGGCAAAGTAGAGTGCAACCAGCCGCCTCTGTCCAAGATAGCGTCCCCTGCTTCAAAGTAGACAAAGAGAGAAGTTGCGCAGTAGCGCATGGCACGAATCTGGGCGCGTCGGGGAGGGGACGTTTTGTCTTCAAGGGCCCGGCTCGGACGGGACCGCCGGCTCGGGTCGGGGTGTTTCTTCAAGGGGTCCTGGCGCGGACGGCACCGGCTCAGGAGGGCCCGGCTCGGACGGGACCGGCTCGGGTCGAGGTGTTGTGTCAAGGGGTCCTGGCGCGGACGGCACCGGCTCAAGAGGGCCCGGCTCGGACGGGACCGGCTCGGGCGTGGTTGCGTTCCATGGGTCGACGGCCGTTTGCGTTTCGCGGGTCTTGCGTTCCGGGTCCCTAGCCCCACGTAGCCTCAGGCTCCGCCGCACTGACGGAGGGTCATAGCGTGCCCCGGGGAACCTTGCGTGGAGTCCCCACGGTGCGTGAGTGTGTGGAGTGAGGCTAGCGTGTCTAGGTGGGGGGTCCCCTCCCGTGGCCGTTCTCGGGAGGCTCATACCCCTTATATACACCCCCGGTTGAAGAGAGTTCGACGACCTCGTCGAACGTGGGAAAAAGAGTGTTTGGCTATGCATGAGGCCAAGGGACTAAGGGGTGCATATAAGTGCAAGTGAGCAAAACTGTTCCCAAAATGCAAGTAGGTAGTATGCTTTGTCTTTGTCATTTTTGAAAATAAAGGTGTGTGTTTATTTTTGGATTTTTGGCAGAAGGCTGAAAAGATATGCTTTGAACACCCAAGTAGAATTCCCCATACTTGAGCATTCCCCGAATAGGTAACCCAGTGTGCGCGGAGCCACCTGCTGTGTTGGTCCGCGCGGAGGCTTCTTGAAAGCCGAATTGGAAGGAGAGTCCGTTGCAATGCAGCACTTGCGAAGTTTGTCCCTGTTTGGACGTCATTTGGAGGGCAAGCTCGGGGCCCTGTGGTCTCTTTGTAGACTTGAATGGGTCTTCAGCTCAGCATGGGCCACAAACGTGGCCGGGGCGCGACGAACACCGTTGGCTTGGTTCGTCGCGTTTTTGGTGGTTCTATGTTTTTGATATAAAGAGTCCTGTCTGGCTCGCATCTTTCCTTTTTGTCATGTGGAGAGCCCTGTCTGGCTCGCATCTTTCCTTTTTGTGTGTTGGAGGTGCCCGGCTCGGATCGGGGCCGGCGCGGGTCACGGGTGACGGCCCGGTGTTTGGACGCGTCACGGGGATGGGGGCGTGGGTTGCTTTCTGGAGCTCTCTTCACCAAGATTTTGACGACCCGGGCCATTGCGGTTGGAGTCGTCGTGAGGATCGTGCGCGTCGGGCACGTCGGTCTGCAGCTCTTTTCCAGGAGCTCTTTTACTGAGCTCTGATACCAAGTGTGACGCCCCAGAATCTGGGCGCGTCGGGGAGGGGACGTTTTGTCTTCAAGGGCCTGGCTCGGACGGGACCGGCTCAGGTCGGGGTGTTTCTTCAAGGGGTCCTGTCGCGGACGGCACCGGCTCAGGAGGGCCCAGCTCGGACGGGACCGGCTTGGGTCGAGGTGTTGTGTCAAGGGGTCCTGGCGCGGACGGCACCGGCTCAGGAGGGCCCGGCTCGGACGGGACCGGCTCGGGTCGAATTGCCTTCACGGGGGCCCGGCTCGGACGGGACCGGCTCGGGCGTGGTTGCGTTCCATGGGTCGACGGCCGTTTGCGTTTCGCGGGTCTTGCGTTCCGGGTCCCTAGCCCCACGTAGCCTCAGGCTCCGCCGCACTGACGGAGGGTCATAGCGTGCCCCGGGGAACCTTGCGTGGAGTCCCCACGGTTCGCAAGTGCGTGGAGTGAGGCTAGCGTGTCTAGGTGGGGGGTCCCCTCCCGTGGCCGTTCTCGGGAGGCTCATACCCCTGTGACGCCCCAGAATGTGGGCGCGTCGGGGAGGGGACCTTTGGGGCCCGGCTCGGACGGGACCGGCTCGGGTCGGGGTGTTTCTTCAAGGGGTCCTGGCGCGGACGGCACCGGCTCAGGAGGGCCCGGCTCGGACGGGACCGGCTCGGGTCGAGGTGTTGCTTCAAGGGGTCCTGGCGCGGACGGCACCGGCTCAGGAGGGCCCGGCTCGGACGGGACCGGCTCGGGCGTGGTTGCGTTCCATGGGTCGACGGCCGTTTGCGTTTCGCGGGTCTTCGCGGGTCTTGCGTTCCGGGTCCCTAGCCCCACGTAGCCTCAGGCTCCGCCGCACTGACGGAGGGTCATAGCGTGCCCCGGGGAACCTTGCGTGGAGTCCCCACGGTGCGCGAGTGCGTGGAGTGAGGCTACCGTGTCTAGGTGGGGGTCCCCCTCCCGTGGCCGTTCTCGGGAGGCTCATACCCCTTATAACCCCTTAAATTCGGCATGGGCTAGCATACCCCAGGAGCACCAAGCCCTCTGGATATAAATCCCACTTTTTTGAGTGTGGGGGGTATGGCATTAGGAACGTGCGGAGTGTATGTTTCTCACACTCACTAAGGCCACGTGGAACTTGACGTCCTCGTCAAGTAAAGAAGTGCAGCTACCTAGGCAAGAAGGTACCTAATACTTCGTTAGAGTAGGAGGCAATTTCAAATCCTGGCCTCTGATTTTTACGTGGCTGCTCTTTTATAAAAAATACCACTGCGATGAAAAACTTCCGACTTCCAACTGCCAACTCTCAGCAGCAATTCGATCTTAGTTCGGAGGTTCCCAGAAGCAGCTCGCAGCTTTGTCTGCAGGTTTGTCTCTGGCCACTGTTTGAGAGAGAGAGAGAGAGAGAGAGAGAGAGAGAGAGAGAGAGAGAGAGAGAGAGAGAGAGAGAGAGAGAGAGAGAAAGATAAGGCTCTCAGCAGCAATTCGATCTTCTTCACAAGCAGTTCGCAGGTTCCCAAAAGTAGCTCGGAGCTTTGTCTACAGGTTTGTCTCTGGCCACTGTTTGAGAGAGAGAGAGAGAGAGAGAGAGAGAGAGAGAGAGAGAGAGAGAGAGGGCTATGAAGCTAGTAGCATCTTTTGACACTCCTCCTTTCAACCAAATCCATCATCACAGCACGTTATAATTTCCACACACACATACTCATAGGAGTAATTGCTACAGGAGGCTGAGACTTCTTTGTCTCTGGCCACTGCTTGAGAGAGAGAGAGAGAAGGCTATGAAGCTAGTAGCATCTTTTGACGCTCCTTTCAACCAAAGCCATCATCGTAGCACGTTATAATTTCCACACATACATACTCATAGGAGTAATTGCTACAGGAGGCTGAGACTTCTTTCTAGCTAGTACTGCAGGAAGTAACAAGCATTGCAGGATGTGGGTCTACATATTACCCTTCTCTTTCCATGCTTTTCTTCTGTGCTCCAAAATAGATCGCATTTACCCTACGCTTAAGCAACTTATTAGGAGGTTAATTAGCAGCTTCTACTCACATATGAAGTCATATAAGAGAAAGCAATCGAGACAAAAGTTAAAAGTACTTGCTTGCGCAGAGCTTTAATGGAACCATCAAACGCGAACCCTATTGCCTTCGACTCATCATCCGATCTATGTTGCTAGGAGTGGCAACACCCATCTATGGTATTGGAAGTAGCAACGCCCAGCTAGTTGTTGTACTGGCACCTTATACCTGTTCACATGAAAGCAAAGAGCCATGAAGAAAAGCCTACCTCCTCGACATGGCCAGAGCATTCTTCAGTAGCATAGAGTCTGTAGGCCAAGCTCTTCCCTATTCATTCCAGCAGAAGGTCGACAATGTCACTGTTTGCCTCATCGGCATATTGGAATCGCTACTGCCTTCGACTCATCCTCTGATCTCTGTTGCTAGGAGTGGCAACACCCATCTATGGTATTGGAAGTAGCAACGCCCAGCTAGTTGTACTGGCACCTTATACCTGTTCACATGAAAGCAAAGAGCCATGAAGAAAAGCCTACCTCCTCGACAGCTTTGTGTGCAACAAGACCCAATGGCTAGTTGGACAATATGTCCAGCTTCAACTACCTTATTCACACCAGTTCTTTTCCGCGCAGTATGCCCGCGTAGCAACAAGCCGGACAGAACCGGAAAGGAGTATCGAAGATCTTTCAAACCTGGTAATATTTCATAGATCATCAAGCTGGAGAGTACTTCGGATGCTTGCCGACGTGATGAGCACTCCCAAAGCTCAGATATTTTGTGCGATCAACTCACGTCAGAGGTATGTTCTACTAGTGCTACTGAAGCAGAAGATATCAAATTTCAATCGATGATCAGTTGGTCTGATCTGTAGTCGAATCACCAAAACTTATCGCAGCACGTTATAATTTCCGCACACACATACTCAAAGGAGTAATTGCTACAGGAGGCTGCGACTTCTTTCTAGCTAGTACTACAGGAAGTTACAAGCATTGCTGGATGTGGGTCTACAGATTACCCTTCTCTTTCCATGCTTTTCTTTTGTGCTCCAAAATAGCTCGCATTTACCCTACGCTTAAGCAACTTATTAGGAGGTAACAAGCATTGTTGGATGTGGGTCTACAGATTACCCTTCTCTTTCCATGCTTTTCTTCTGTGCTCCAAAATAGCTCGCATTTATCCTACGCTTAAGCAACTTATTAGGAGGTTAATTAGCAGCTTCTACTCACATATGAAGTCATATAAGAGAAAGCAATGGAGCCAAAAGTTAAAAGTACTTGCTCGTGCAGAGCTTTAATGGAACCATCAAACGCGGACCCTACTGCCTTCGACTCATCCTCTGATCTATGGTGTTGGGAGTGGCAACACCCATCTATGGTATTGGAAGTGGCAACGCCCAGCTAGCTGTTGTACTGGCACCTTATACCTGTTCACATGAAAGCAAAGAGCCATGAAGAAAAGCCTACCTCGTCGACATGGCGAGAGCATTCTTCGGTACAGTAGAGTCTGTAGGCCAAGCTCCTCCCTATTCATTCCAGCAGTAGAAGGTCGACAATGTCACTGTTTGCCTCATCGGCATATTGGAATCGACCTTCTTTTGCCGAACATCAGGGAAGTGAGCAAGCTCTAGAATATTTCAAGCTGATGCGAAAGCTTTAGGCTGTTTTCAGCTTTCTATCAAGAGTATTGACTCTTGGAATGCAGTGGTTGCGGGATGCATCGAACATCAGGGAAGCGAGCAAGCTCTGGAGTATTTTCAGTTGATGCGAAATGAGCACATCTTTGTATATGAAACGAGCACATCTCTCCAGATGCAATCACCTATGCTTGCATCTTGAAGGCATGTTGCAATTTTGAAGATGCAAAGATGGGCAAAACCCCTGGGCTGTTTTGAACACATGCAAAGCAAGGCTATGCGGAGTGTGGACTCTTGATGCACTGATTGCAGGATTCTCCCAACAGGGAAAAGCTCTAGTCTGTTTTTGGTAGATGCGAAGCGAGGACCCCTCTCCAGATGCAATCACCTACGATGCATCTTAAAGACATGTTGCTCTACACAAGAGGTCGATACGATCATATACAATCAGCCTATTATTGTTGGCCAGAGTCTGATGAAAAAACATGTCATGCTTGGCACAATCTTGGTCGATATTCTTGTCAAATGTGCTGCGTTTCAAAAAAGTGATGATTTCTCCATGGTGTTCTGCAAGCGCATCTCTGTAGATGCAATCACCTCTGCTTGCATCTTGAAGGCGTGTGGCAATTTGGAGGATGCTAAGATGGGCAAAAGCCCCCCTCGCTGTCACAAGACGGGCACCCACATGCCAATAGAAAAGAACAGACTGAACAAACTTTTAGCACTTCAATGATAACTGAACTGAGAGAGAGAGAGAGACGACACGCGACATGGAGTGACATAATTCCACCCTAGAGAGTATTGGCCCCAAACCTTGGTGCCCCTTTCTGGATTTCTTTATATTGCATTATCAAAGTACAAGCCGATACTCCAGACTCTGCACCTTCTCCAGGAAGCATGCCAGAGAATGAGCCCTTAGCACATATTTAAAGGCCCTTGGCCTATGAAAAGCAATTTACATGAAAAGCCTTCAAACTCAAAAGCTTCTGGTCCAAAAGCAATGCCAAAAAGCTACCAGCGTAAATCACGGAAATCCGTACAACTTCCATGTCAGCACTGCCAGCGTCTTTTGCGGAAATCTGCCAGGTTAGCACTGTCAGCGCAAAATCCGGAGCGTCCATATAGCTGCCACATCATCAGCTTTTCCATGTGTGTGTGGGTGGATTCTGCTTTATTTTAATTCCTTGATGTTGTTGGGGCCCCATTAGACGGGGTCCCCATAAGTTGGTAGGACTTCTTCTTCTGTTACTTGTTATTCTTAGGGTTTAGGCCCCTCGGCCGGCATCTGCAAGTTGGCTCCATTCTTCAGGGCTTTGACACGTCAGCAGTTTATGACACTCGCTGTTTTCAATAGATGCAAAGTGACGACATCTCTCCGAATGCAATCACCTATGCTTTCATGAAAAGCGAGGGTTTCCCAATGGACGAAGTCTCCTGAAGTGCTTTTTTACGCGAAAATGCCAATACAACCCGGGCATGTTCTTGATGACCGAGATATTGCCTGTCAGGTGCATTGACTGATGGGAATGGCGTCGCTTGGAATGCACTGGTCATGGGATATACACCGTAGGAGTAGGGTGAGAAAGCCTTGGCCTGTTTTCAGCTTTTCTATCCGGAGTGTTGACTCTTGGAAGGCATTGGTTGCGAGATGTGCCGAACATGAGGGAAGTGAGCGAGCTCTAGAATATTTTCAATTGATGTGAAAGCTTCAGGCCGTTTTCAGCTTCCTAATAGGAACGTTCACTCTTGGAATGCACTGGTTGTGGGATGCGCTAACCGTCAGCAAAGCAAGCAAGCTCTAGAGTATTTTCAGTTGATGCGAAGTGAGCACTTCTTTGTATATAAAACAAGCACATCTCTCTAGTTGCAATCACCTAAGCTTGCATCTTGAAGGCATGTCGCATTTTGGAAGATGCAGAGATGGGCAAAAGCCCTCGGATTTTTTGAACAGATGCAAAGCAAGGCTATCCAAAGTGTGGACTCTTGGAGTGCATTGATTGCAGGATTCGCCCCACATGAGAAAGATCTAGTCTGTTTTCAACAGATGCGAAGCGAGGGCCTCTCTCCGGACGAAGTCCCTTAGAGTGCTTTTATATCCAGATATGCGAAGCAAGGGTAGGTGAGGAAGCTTTGAATTATTTTTCTAAGATGCAATACGAGATGGGCATGTTCTTCATGACCATTTTGCCAGAAATATTACTTGTCAAATGCATTGAACAATGGGAATGGCGTCTCTTTCAATGCATTGGTCGTGGGATACGCATCGCAGGAGCAGGGCCAGAAAGCTCTAGATTGTTTTCAGCTTTCTACGCAGAATGTTGAATCTTAGGAATGCACTCATTGTGGGCTGTGTGCAACAAGAGCAAGGCCAATGAGCAATACAGGAAAGAAGTTGTGCTTGACTTTGCCTTGGAAGATGTATACGCCAAATATGGTGCTCTTCAGAACGCACGGAAAGCGCTCGAGGAGATGTGTAGCCGCGATCCATGCCTTTCTGCTTGCCAGCAAAAACAACTCTCATGTGCATCAAAAGCTTTTCACAGGAAACGTCTTCTTCCAGATCGATTCACCCATGCTTGCACCTTGGAAGTTGGTCACCTTATGCAAGACCTTCACATGGGTTTGACAATTCATGATGATGAAATTGCTATCTGCGGGTTATTGGAGAAGATTGTCATGCCCAACGGTGTTTTGCCTAATATGCATGCCCAATGTGGTGCCCTCACGGAACTCCAAAAAGTCCTTGATGCACTTTTTCTATTGATTGCGTTTTTCTCAACCACATTGATTGCTAGGTGCGAACGACATGGTTATTGAAACTCATCTTCACAAAGCACAGTGAGTTCTTGAGGGGCTAAAGCGAGCGCATCTCTTTAGATGCAATCACCTATGCTTGCTTCTTGAAGGCATCTGGCAATTTGGAAGATGCTAAGATGGGCAAAAGCCCCGGGCTGTTTTCAACAGATGCAAAGCCAGGGCATCTCTCAAGATGCAATCACCTATGCTTCCGTTTTGAAGGCATGTGGCACTGCATTGATGTCCGGAATGTCGTCTCTTCAAGTGCGTTGATAACAGGGACAAGCCCAAGAAGCTCTGCTGGCTGCCGGAATGTCGTCTCTTCAAGTGCATTGATTGCGGGATATGCCCGACAATGACGAGGCCAAGAAGCTCTGGCTAGCTGCTTCCAACATGCAAAGTGAGGAAATTTCTCCTGATATAATCACCTATGCTTGCATCTTGAAGGCGTGTGGCAATTCAGATGGCGCTAACACTCATGGGCAACAAAATGCACGATGATATTGTTACTCAAGGGCTGCTGAAAAGTTGTGCTTTGCATTTCCTGGGACGACATGTATGCAAAATATGGTGTTCTTCAAAAGCACAAAAGTTGCTTGAAGAGCTTCTTGTATGGAATGTCACCTCTTGGAAGGCATTGATTGTAGGATATGCGAGACAGGGGCACGGTTTGGAAGATGCGGTGCATCTCTCTAGATGCAGTCACCTATGCTTGCATCTTGAAGGTATCTGGAAATTTAGAAGATGCTGAGATGGGCAAAAGCCTTGGTCTGTTTTCAACAGATGCAAAGCCAAGGCATCTCTCCAGATGCAATCACCTATGATTTCGTCTTGAATGCATGTGGCACTGCGTTCATGTCCGGAATGTCGTCTCCTCAAGTGCATTGATTGTGAGATAAGCCCGACAGCGACGATGCTCTGGCTGGCTGTTTCCAACATGCGAAGCAAGGATATTTCTCCTGATGTAATCACCTACGCTTGCATCTTAAGAGCATGTGGCACTACGTAGGAGAAACAACCACATATGCGAGATGTGGGGCTCTTGAGAAAGCACAAAACATGCTTGAGCAGCTTTCTGTCTGGAATGTGGTCTCTTGGAACACATTTATCGCGGAATATGCTCAACACAAAAAGCTCAAAACATATTTCCTTCAACCCTTTTACATAAAAGGAGAACACCTCTAGCAATCAACCTGCTGCTTATCGAGTAGTCATTGAAAACAAAGACTCGTAGAGCCGGCTATGGCTCAGAATACAGGAAGATGCACAATCAAGAGCTCTCTAGCTCGAAACATACATCTCACAATCCTTTACATGTATCCCTCTCTCAGATTGCATTGATAGCGAGATGTACCGAACAGAGGTGGGACCAAGAAGCTCTAGACTATTTTCAACTGATGCGAAGTGAGCACATCTCTCTATATGCAATCACATATGCTTGCATCTTGGAGGCATGTGGTACTATGCGTAATCAAGAGCTCTCTAGCTCAAAACATACATCTCGCAACCGTTCACTTGCGTCGCTCTTTCAAATTTCACTGATTGCAGGATGTGTTGTACATGAGCGAGGCAAGGAAGCTCTGGACACTTTTCAGCTAATGTGAAACGCATCTCTATATATGCAATTACCTATGCTACTGGTAGCCCACAGCTTCTCCATGGCTATTGCAAATGAGTAGTGCTGGACTTAAAGCCAGACAACCAGAATTCCAAGATATATCCAACTCCATTATTGCAAGCAAGCTCTAATAAAGAGTTAGAGTTTTTCCGTTGACATTTCAATCGTTATGAAAAATGCCAAAGCTTTGTTGTGAAATAGCATTGTATTTGGATTGGTGCAAATACTGACAAATTGTTTTGATTTTTATATTAATTGTAAAATATTCGAAGTTAGAAAAATGTTTCATGCATCCTACTTATGAGACCTTCATGATGTTATTATGTTTCATTGCAGTCAACATATAAAGAAGCCTCGATAAAACTCTTGTACATTTACAAGCATGAGATATTTGACTGTACGCTAAGTAAGAACTACCACATTTTACTCTTGATTGCTGAGAACGCTGTGAAATGAATGCACTGAAAATTGCATGCTTCGGTGGGAATGGCACGTTCCCTCGTATTATAAGAATTGGGAAGGACTGTGCAAACTCCCCCATGCAAGGAGACTTGCATGTTTTCTTTTTTTTCCAAACATAAAAAGGAAACAACATCTTAAAATAAATATATTTCAAATGATCGGTATCATCAATTTCTATAAATTCTAACTCTTCTTATGGTTCTTTTTCAAGGTACGCGGATAAAAAATGGGTGTCGCGATCATAGCGTACTAGAGGGCATACCAATCAAAAACCATGGAAACATGCTTTAATGAGCGATAACAAACTCTCTCTCTCTCTCTCTCTCTCTCTCTCTCTCTCTATATATATATATATATATATATATATATATATATATATATATATATATATATATATATATATATATATATATATCCAATTTCTAAAATCTTGTTCAACTCTAGGTCTCTCGAGATACTTTCCTACAACGTAAAAATTCTCTTCTTCTTCTTCTTCTCTCTCTCTCTCTCTCTCTCTCTCTCTCTTTTCTGAGACAGCAAAACTACTAACCATCTGTCCGATATGATCTATTGTTTTGTTTCTCTCAAACAACAACTAGATTGCCTTGTTAATCGCATTTGTGTCGTATGGACAACAAGCTAAACAGATTAGAGAGCAACATGTTTAAATTTATCCTTGGCTTTTAGATTTTATTAATTCTTTGACTCATTTGGCATCAGTATCTGTATTATAAACATCAAACAGTTTCATTAATATATATAGTTCCATTCTCAATTCACTTATGTTCTTGTTTCATGTTCTTAAATCAAATGGCTGTCAAATTGTGTCAATGTAGCTAACGAAGCACTCTAGTTTAGGAGTTCGTAGTGTTGGAGGACGAGAGGTCCATCTATCTCCATGAGCTGTTCTCCAACACACCTAAGGTCTCGTTGAGAGGCCTGTCAAACCCTTTTACATGAGGTTTAGTGCCTTGGTGGATTGGGTGAGATTTGAGGATGGCTTACAACTCATATGGCACATCATCCTTTACATATGTTGGTAAGTTGTGCCCATACTTTTCTCCGGTGAAAAAGAACTTGACTAGACTCACATGGAAGCTGTTGTGAATCTTGGTTTTTGGTGGTAGATTTAGCTTGTAAGTCACGTTATTGAAGCTTTGTAGCACCTTGTATGGCCCATAGAATCAATGGTTGAACTTGGACGTGAGATTCTTGGGCTAGGAGATGTTGTGGGAACTGACCAGCACTAAGTCTCCTATTGTGAACAGGTCTTCATGGCTTTACTTCTTGTTGGCCGCCACCACCATTTTCAATTTTCTTTGTTCCAAAATTATGCACGCTTGCTTCCTGCGTGACTCCTTCTGTGTCGTACGCCTTCTCGACCATGTTCACTGCTTCCTCCCACATGTTGGAATTTTGCTTCTCAATTTCCCTTTAGATCCATGCCTTGGTCCAAAAAGAATCTATTGTAGTTGATCTATTGGATCCATATTCCCCACCACCTATAGCATCACCTGTTGATACTTGGTATTGTAATCTGGTAGAGTTTCCTCTTGTTTGAGGTTTCTCTACTCGTCATATATTTTGAACAATTCATTATTTGGAATGAAGTAGCCTTGCATGGCTAGCTTCAATTGCTCCCACCTCGTCCATTGGTGGGTTTCTTCTTCGTCAGTCATGAACCATGTGTAGGCATCGTCAGTGAGTAATGTGGAAGCCACTCTCACCCATTTCCTCCACCCAATCCTGCTCATATTCAAATAATTATACACCTCAGGGAACCACTTGATGAGTATTAAGGAGCTCCACTGCCCCTTAAACTTTTCAAGGGCCAGAGGTTTGTGTCGCCCATCTCTGTCTTCCTCTGACTTGCTCTCACTGGTACCTGGACCGTAATTCCTTTATCGGCGAGGATTTTCTTCCCTTCTTCCTCCAGGTTTGGTTCTTCCTAGTTTGGTTTCCCTCATAACCATCATCAGCTCATGAAGGCAATTCTTATTTATGGTAATACATAAATCATTTCAGTGATAGACAATTCAAGTACAAAACTTATGAACTTAGATAAAAGATTCCATTCTTAATGTGTAAACAAATACTTAACTTGCATATAGGATAAAATGAAGCTATTGAAGTTCAATCTCAAGCAGACTTTGATATTTCTTTTTTTTTGATGCAGTATGATAATGCAAGCACATTACAATGGCGAGCATCCTCAGGCGAGAAAAGGATCAACCATAGTTCTATGTTATTGACATGGCCTTCTCCATGAATCTACTAGCTCAGAATAGGCGAGGCTAACCCTTAACAACCCAAGGCATTGGTTTAGGGCTCTAATACTAGAGATAGAGTTTTTCCCCTTGCCTACAATGAATCATTAAGGAAATAGACCACACATAGCACAAACATATAGATGCTCTTCTTTTGTAGCCATTCTTAGGCCTTTCTTTTTTGTATAGCCATCCCATTTTTTGGTGCATTTCCCATGACCCTTAACTAATAGGTAGAAGCAATCATCTAAACCCAATATTACATGTAAATTCCTAATCAAACATTAAGTTGAATCTCATCTCTAAGATTACCATAAATAAGGTTAAATTACCACGCAATAGACTTCACAAGCATAAGTGCATCATATCATAACAGCCTAGAATGGTATGATAAAGCTCATGTCATGGCATATGCTCTTGAAATGTATGTGTGCATGTTCTTAAGATAATTCGTGACAAGGCCAGCATGCACATGATATTTGCTAACTAAAGATAGACGCATAGCAGCTTGAGCTAGTCCAAAGTCAATGTTATCTACCTAAGGGCAATGCTAATGACGTTAAACTCTGAATTAATTAAGCCATGTATGTTACTACACCAAGATCGCTAGGCGGCACATGTGGTGAAGAACTACTATCCTCAAATGTATCTATCATTGGTTGCTCTAACATCGTCCTCTCCTCAACAGGGCACTGGATTCCTTTGTCTCTATAACTTGAGACCTGACAGAATCAATAGTGCTCTATGGCAGAACATGTCTCTGTGGTGGAGATATAGGAGGTGACCTCATGTGAATGGATCTCATCTAGGTGGGTGAATCCATAGGATGTGGAAGTGCATGTGATTGTCATCTCACATGTAGGTTCAAATCTAGGTTGTGAATAGTAGGGAAATCCACTAGTCAAAGTGTACACTATGTGATCTATGCTCCTGTAAATCCTCTCACCGGGATCTCTTAGAAGATAGGATGCTAATCTTAGCAAGGTATTGTGGGATCCACTAGCCTGATCTCATCTATATCTACGATCCAAATCATCAACATACGTCATGGTATCCTCTCGTCTATGCAACTTCATTAGCCTAGGACGTGTCAGAGTGTCTACGCAATCATCAGATGTGCTCGTATAGTGTCCTGGGTAGATGTAATGGTAGTTAGAAAGTAACCCCAAGAGTCATCAACCAAAAAATCTGGCAAGGTAGCATGTGAGCGAGCTTGAACTAGCTAGTAGGGAGTGGTCTCATGCTTAGTAGAAAGTACACGTCTCCCATACATGTGTTCTTGAAGGTCAAGAAATTGAGGTGTACCTCCTCAAAAAGTATAGCAAAATCTCTAAAGAGTGTGATGGGATCCTCATCGGCATATCTCTAGTCTCGACTGGGGTAACACTCCTCGGGTGGAAAGCTCTATGTACAGGGCTCATCTGAGTGGGCTCCTCAATCTCTACAGCCTCTCTCACATGTATGCTTGTGGTAGGAAACATCATCACAAGAATATTTATAATTTTTCTCATGTAGGAAAACGGAGTCTTTTTCAGTGTTTTTCATACAATGCATAACATCATGAGCTTCTGCTCGAGTGGCACCGCATACCGAGCTAGGTACGATTGGGGACAGGGGACCACCGGCCCCCCACTGGGGCCGGCGGTCCCCTGTCCCCAATCGTACCTAGCTAGGTATGCAGTGCCTCCCTCACAAAAGCTCATGACGTTGAGGTAAGTCACAATGTGGGAATTATTGTGAGAATTTGTCCAAAACTTCTTGTGCATGGGCTGTGAACTGGCAAGAATTTGTGTGGAATGTGAGCATGAAAGCTCAACGACAGCTATACAGGTGCTAGGGTATATCTCCCGAAGGGTAGGGCAATACGGTTGACGTGTATTTCTTTGTGTATCTCACTCCTAATTGGATCTAAATCACTCTAGGGCCCTGAAGGTCAGAAGTGCCAGATGTCAAAGTATGCCTCGATGTTGGGAATCTGGAGGTGGTTTAGGAGGAAGCTGGGGTGCTGGCAAAAGTGATGCAAAAGACCTAGGATGTGTGCTAGATGTAGGACTCTCATCTCCAAGCTGAGGGGAATAGAGTATGCCAAAAATTAGTATGTACCTGTTCTCCTCACGACCACTTCTATAAACCTTCTTTAATTAGCAATTAAATTCTAATTAATAAAAAAGGCCAAATAATTATGAATGATTTGTTAAAAATTGGGCATTAATTTGGCGCAAATGTGTAAAGCCCAAATTCTATGCATAACCTAGAGTATATCCCACCTCAAATCACACCAAAGTTCTCATATTTAGAAAATTAGGATTTTCAAAGATTCAACCTTACTGTGTATGATCCGTTTTGGATACTTGAGGATGATGATATATGTATTTTTACATTTTTTGTAGCTACCCACTTTAATTCCATGATTTGGCAGATTTTTTTAGTTAGATAGAATTTAGTTTAGCATTACACACACCCATCTCCGTCCCACATACACCCATTTACACACCGAACGTATTTAGTACATCCACCACATTTGTGCACACCCATACTGCAGTCCACATGTGCCCGCATCCACACCCACTACTCATATTGGTTGCATATTGTATTGGATTTACAGGGAATTTCATGTTTGCGATTATGTCAGTAGAGTCTGGGTTGAGTAGAATTATAGAGAGAGAGAGAGAGAGAGAGTGTGTGTCTACTACTTGGGTACACCTACATCCATATACACAAAATTGCACACACTTTTGCACACTCTACATACACACGCCACCATGTACGTACCACATACACATATCCACACATACATGGACACATAACCACACACTCACATATACCCACATACACTTGCCCATACATGAACATCCCCCCCACACACACACACTTACACACATTAGGGGCAGAGGTTGTGAGGCAAGTCAATGACTCTGTAGGGGTAGAGGCCATCGAACTTCAACGTACATAACGCCGGTAGAACACAAAAGGGGCAAGGTAGAGGGGTCGCTAAAACGTGTTGCCATAATCAACTTGACCATAAGGCTATAGGACCGTGAGTGGCCATGAGGGACATACTGACCGTGAATTTGTGTCAAAAATATAAAGAGCACAAGTGTCCATGGTCCGAGTGGACACTAGAGCTAGAGTGAAGCTGCTAATCATCGAAGATGCGAGGCATGTCACGAAGTACCACGCGTGCTCGAGAAGGGATCGATTGCCCACAATCAATAGAAGATCTT
The DNA here is from genome assembly GCF_014529385.1 of Adiantum capillus-veneris. Lineage (NCBI taxonomy): Eukaryota > Viridiplantae > Streptophyta > Polypodiopsida > Polypodiales > Pteridaceae > Adiantum > Adiantum capillus-veneris. Next base: position 158,068,355 of record NC_140931.1, read on the forward strand.
GAACGTTCGTTTCCTTCAGGAGGAAAAAATGTAGGTCTCGTTTTCGCTCCAGGATTCGAGCCAGCAACCTCTCACTACTACACAGGTCACTCTAACCACTACATCTGCTGCTCGTTTGTGAAAGTAGAGCAAACCAAAGCGTCTTTCAACGTGCTTTAACAGACTTAGTTCACTCTAAGTTCAAGCCAAGTTCACACTTAGTTCATAGCCTAGTTCAACCCTAGTTCACTCTAAAGAGTTCACACCTAGTTAGAGATTCTCTTTGTCTTACTTTAGGGGACAAACATAGTTCAAGCATAGTTTACATTTAGTTCACACCTAGTTTACTCTTAGTTCACTTCTGCATCAAAGGCACAAATCAAAAGCGCACCGCGCTGCCTATTGGTGACCGTCAATCCCCTCTCACACCCGCGTGCTACATAGTGACGAGGGCATGCGAGGCCGTGAGGTCATAGTGAAGTGTGGCCGCCAAAAATAAAAGCCCGAGTCTTGAGGTTTCTAAAATCGTGCGCAATTAAGCGAGGTGGGGCCGTCAAGTCACCAAGGGCTACTAGATCCATTTGGCCATAAGGAAGCAAGCTCGCATGGGAACCATGGCCGCCAGTCCAAGGCTGTAAGGCCATTATATCCAAGGCCGTAAGGCCATTAAAGCACATCAGGGTTGTCGTCCGCTGCCAGGGCCAGTCAACAGGGTTATTTGGCTGGAAAGGGAGCATAATGCCATAGCCAAAAGTAAGATGTATGTTAAAAGTCTGCTAGAATACACATGTATGAAATGCCGAGCTAGGCTTTCTCGACCGAACCACATAGGTCAAACATTGTCCAATCACATTGATTTTGTCAATTTTTGCCTATTTCAAAGCATACAAATGCCAAACCAAGTGCTAACTAGTATCAAGTAGACTTAGGAAAAGTTGAAGTGTCCGAGAAGTTTTGCCAAGTGGAATTTGCCTAGGTAATGAAAAGCTCCACAAGACCAAGTAGTATATCACAAATGAAAGTACACAACACAAAATGAGATACAGAGATGGCAAACACTTTTTTCATTTAAGAAATTCTTATGCTTTGTCGGGCTTGTCCTTGAGGATCCTTTTCACTACAATTTTTCTTCGCTTTTGGGCTTGGGGCATTGCATTCTCTAACACAATTTGGGCAACCTGGTGGATGGGATCTGCAATGCCAATGGCTTGTGTAATAATGCAATGTGGACTAGCACAAGGTCACGGAAGTTCACTCCTAGAAGGGACATAGCAACAAGCACAATCATGTGCACAGTTTGAGCGATGGTTGAAAGGCAAAGCACTTTGGAGAGATATTTCAATGCAAAGAGGTAATAGCCTGGCCTTGGGGGCTAAAAGTCCTTGTGCACAAACATGATGTTGCCCGATTTGAACCTCCCAATGTAGTAAGCAAGAGCCGACTGTGACCCGAAGACCTTGCACTTCCGATCGCATCTTTGTGCCCATGGATCCATGTCAATCACATCCTATTAAAAAAATTTCACTTTAGTTAAAATACATTACAAAAGCACTTTGCCAAGCCTCTTGTTGTTGATCAAGCTCATCGTATCCAAGGTTACCTAGTTATTGATGGACAATCGTAGAAAGGCTTCCACACTGGTCTGAGATCTCGGGGCTTCCTCAAGCCTTGGCAAAGAGAGTGCTTGGCCAACATGCTAGCTTGTACTGCAAGGAAATCCTCCTTAGTCACTTGTGCTTGCTCGATAGCTGCAACATTGGTCGAAAACATTACGGTAGAGTCCAGGACGGTATTGCCTACTAGGAGCAAGATAACTTCATCTTCATGTGAGTCTTGGTGGTCGATGTCAAGTTCTCCATGTGTGGCAAACAAGTTGAAGCACCATGCATGCGTAGGGAGCATGCATTCACAATATCATGAAGGTAGATGTACTCCTCGCTCCCCACTAGAATAGATGCCAGGAGAGACATTTCCGCCTCAGGGGTTAACGTTGGATGCCTTGTCATCATATGGAAGTGATGAGATTGACGCGGAAGATGATGGACCCTTGGTCAAGGGGGCTGCAATCCTAGCGGGGTACTGGTTGGCCTCGCCGGTCGGCTTAACAATGAGTGTTTTGGGTTCATGTGAGTCTGGAAAGACGCGGGTGTCTCATGTTGCAAAAGATTATGATAGCTTGGCATAAGAAGAAAGTGTAGCCAATCTTGCCTTTTCAAGGGGCGAGTACCACCTGGTGTCTGGCACTTTGAGCAATATCCTGGAAGCGACCTAAAAGTTGGACAAAGGCCACGTTGCCCTTGTACACATGGATGATGAGATTGGTGGGGATCCATAGTCCTGCATACATGTTGAGCACCACGGAATACTTGACAAGCCACCTATACACATAATCATGAATATGTCACACATAATGGTGTAGATCAAGGTGGTGTCAGTGTCGGGCTTAGGAGTAAAACATGTATGTAGGAAAGCAATGTCCTCAAGGAAGGCAAGGAATTCTTGCATGGGATCCATGATGCTTGACTGCTAGAATGTGGGAAAGTTGGAGGTAGGAGAGCTAGTAGCAAAAAGTGAAAAATGAAGATGAAACTAGCATATTAAAAGTCCCCCCCCCCCCCCAAAACCAAAAAAAAAAGGGTGATTTTCAAACAAGAGAATATTATGACCAATGGTAGAGAATTCTAACATTGATTTCAACACCTTGTGGTGCCCCCCTTCCGCACCCCCCTTCTCCAACCTCCCCCCCTTGAATATCAATATATCATATAGTTCCTAGATAAGCAAATACCAAAATATCTACAATGAAAAATAGTTGCATAGCATACAATAATAATAAAACTACACATGGAAAATCCAATGCACAATTATTTTGATCATGATAGTAAAGCAAAAGTTATACAAGGAGAGAATTCTTAGCAAAGAGAATACATTCTTCAATTTATAAGGCCAAACTCACATCACTTGTACTGCAAGATTCTTCAATCTTCATGGCTGCCTCCATCCTCTTCCCTATCTATACATTCCATACAAATTGGTAAGAAAAGCACCTAAGAAATCAAATAAAAAAAGCTACACCCTTATTATTTAGAGGCATAAGTTTGACTTTTTGACTTTTTGACTTTTTGACTTTTTGCTTTGACTTGTGTTCATTGACTTCCTCTAACATTCCCCCCACCTTGTTTGTGCATGTCCTCAGGCATACGTTTAGTGTTTTGGATGGCATGGGTCGACTCTAGTGAAGTTTCATCAATGTGGCGTTTCACGTCAACTGTGTGAAGCTTTGCTTTGAACCTATAAATTCATTTAGGAATTAAGAGTACATGCAATTACATGGATGCACACAAATGCATGCTTTGGTAGTTAGACCATTCTCATAAGAATTTTCTAGATATGTCATTAAGCAATTTTCTTGGATATTGCTTACAAGACCTTTTGATGCAATACTGAACCTATTGAGGTTAACTCATAACATGAAGTATAGTTATGTATACTTCACGTTTCCAAGGCCTGTTCATTGTGAGTACTTATTGGTGCTCTCGAGGGTACTTCTATAAAAGATTTTAGCCGTTTATCAATTTTCTCTATATAAGCACGTGGAAAACCTATGTAGACTTTTGATGGACGTGTTAAGAAGTGGTTGCTAATGAAGATTGTGGCAATAAAAACTTCACTTTGGACCTTATGTTAGTAATAATGAATACCTGTGAAACCAAAGGTGTCGTACAAACAAGTTGTGGGGGATCAATTAGCTCCAGCTTGGTTTTAACTATTGAGGTTGACCTAAAGCGCATGACGAGCAAACTAATAACGGTCCTTATCTTTAGATTTATTCTTGCTTGCATATTTGAGAGGCTACCAATAAAATAAAAAGCAAAACATAAAAAAGAAAAGAACACAATGAAAAAGAAAATGAGAGGGCTTAATATATGCATTAAGAGAAAAAACCTCCTAATGAGGGAAAAAGTGCCCCGGAAGTTCTAAGGTCACATTCCATTTATTGATAATTATGTACACACCCGTTTAAATATCTCCATTTCTCTAGTCTAATTGGTTATTCTACGGGCATTAAAATTAAATGCAAAAAGTTCCAAAGACGGAAAAAATTCAATCCAAAATGATGCCCATAACAGATTTAGCTTGGGTTTGGAAAATTTCCTCCCCCCACCTGGATTAGATACAAGCATTTTTGTGCATGTACATGGAATTTTAGCATTAAGTGTCTATGCACGGCCCCGATAATGTGGCCCTAATTCATGCAACACAAAATTTATGCAGACAAGGGCTTTTGATGGGGAGGCTTGCCTACCTATATCAAAGAATCAATTCCAAGAACTAAACCTCGTAGAAATTCAGCCCAATTGTTGAAGGTTTGTGTTGGTATTGATGTTGAGATATTATTGGACAATGATTCTTCTAAGGCTGTAGCCATTGGTGTTGGAGCCTAGAGGTTCATAAAAACCTCATGTTGACTTGTAGGTGACGTTAACGTTGAAGCTTGTTTTGCAGGGATGAGGATGGTTTTGGTTGGACTTGGATCGATCACATTCTATGGTTTCCACATCCTCATCATCAGTAGATTCACATGGAGCAAACAATAAAGCCTCTTCATTTGTTTGTTTCTCCACCAGTTTCTTCAGAACATAATGTTTTGAAGTCCGAAGCGTGTAGTCAATTTGAGTGATTTTTCCGGGCATAAGAGGTGACATCATAGAATCTGGAAACCCACTTGAGGTTCCTTTAAAGACATAGCATCACATGGTGCTGATAAATTTTGTGGTCTAGCTTTTGCTTTTTGTGCATGGCTGCTATTCGGTTCTCAATGGGGGTTTCTTAGGTCCTTTTTTTGGCAATTTAGTGAAATGCTAAAAATGCTAACTTGCTTTGACCAAGGTCAAAATATAGGCCTAAGATACCTTTGTTCATTTTCCAAAAAAACGCTAGAAAACAAATCTAATCATTATCTCTAGCCACCTGGGGAAGGAATGTGGCTTTAACAACTTGGAAGGTACTTTTGGGATGTCATGCCAGTCCCACGTTCTCCGATAATAATTTCCCTCCCTCCACTTTCAAACTTTTGTCACTTTTCTCCCCCCACTATTCAGTATGCTACAGATCTCAGTCACTCCCTACATCCTCTCTCTAAAATATCCTAGTCTAGTCATACATGGAAAAGGGGTCCATTTTCTCTCTCTCTACAAACGTAGAGTACCAAATCTGCACCCCTCCCTCCTACTCTCACCAAAGCTCTTCCTTCTGTGTAAGCCATATCTTGTTGCAGCTCCCCAGCTCCTTTATCTCCATCTAAGCAAAGCAAGGTTGTGTCTATCTCCATCTAAGTAAGGCAAGGCTATGCATAGCTCCCCATCTCCCTTATGTTCTTTTCCGTCCCATAGCTTGTTGTAGCTTCCCAACTCCTTGTCCATTTCCATTTGAGCAAGGCAAGGCTACATGTAGCTCTTCATCTCCTTCTTCTTCTTCTCCATCACATTCCATCCCTTCCAGACAAGCCAAAGCCTAGTATAGATCCTAGCTCAATTTACATCTTCATCTGAATCTCCATAGCTTGGAGCATCTCCTTATTTGGTTTAGTTCCCCATCTCCTTCTCCTTCTCCATCGTAGGTGGCAATACTAGACATTACAAATAGGCTATCAAAGGTTTGCCTGCATGTTGCTTTGGAGCAGAGTACATAATGATACGGATTCATCATCTCAACATTCAGCACGCTATGCCTTGCATGCAAGGATGGATGCCAATATCTATCCACCCAATCTAGCCTCTGTTGTTACTCCACCTTTTCAAACAATTACCACATTTCTTTAGTATGTCGATGATAGGGTCAATGTACTGCTTGGGTACTGTAGGAGATTACATGTCCTATATTTGGAAGAGCTTGTAGCAAAGAAGAGAGTGCATTGCTTTGAGGAACCTAGCGGATAGAGCCTAGCGGAATATAGAGGAGGCCCTTGTAGTAAATCAATCCATCAATTGCTTCAAAATGCTCGTTTAAATCGTCTTGTTGTTGGAGCCGTCTTCTAATGTTCTGGGCAAGCGGGTCCTTGGCAGCTTGGTGCTTCACTTTGACAAGGAAATAAGAACCGTCGGGGGTTTGCTTATGGTAGCGTTTAGTTTAAGTTGCTCAAGTTCCAAAGTTACTTACTCTTGTTGATCAAAAGCTGCATCACCTTCTTTAGGTGCAAGGTAGGATCGTCTTGATAAGGCATCTGGCTTACCTTGTTGATGGCCATCAGGCCTATAAGAAATAGCAAAATCAAACCTTGATAAAAAGACCACTTCACCTTGCTTGGCGACAATTTAAGACACGTGACGTCATGAAGTACTTTAGATTCTTGTGATCTGTATAGACATTGATCTTATGCAGAGATCACATTCTCCCTTGTTGGTTTCTTTTCTCAATTAGGATTATTTTTCATATTAGCCTCTTTACCTTGTGGGACTATACTTCTACTGGTAGTATATATTCCCATGTTGAAGCTCGTTTCCCTATAGGCAAAAATTGTTCCTGATAGGGAGAATCATCTAAGGGAGATACCCTGATGGAAATATTTAATTCCAACTAGAAATATTATGGGATTGTGAAGTCCCTAGTGTAACTACCAAACATGGTCAATTCCCTTGTTCATATATTTCTTGTTGGAAGTAGGGATCGAGACAAACTTTGGATGCAATCATATCATGATTGAGCAATAGATAGCTAAATACCCCTTGTGGCTGATACATAGAGAATTCTCAACCCATTTGTAACTACCATACATGGTCAAGTCCCTCGTTCATACATTTTCCTTCCATGACAACATTGTGTGGGGTTGGAAGTAGGAATGGAGACAAACCCTTTGGATGCAATCCTATCATGATTGAGAAATAGATAGCTATATACCAGCATAAAATAAGGACGCCTTTGTACGTTTGACCATCCATCACTAACTATTGAGCAACCTAACTGTGCGGTTTGGTCTATTATCAGCCTTTTCACATTCTCTTATGTTTACAGTAAACATTTATCTAGAAGTTGATTTCCCATATGATGGTAAGTTAGTGCAGTGAAGCTGACACCATACTCTCTAATCTTCTTCCAAGCTGTATTTCACAAATCATGTGTAACCATCAATAGTGAGCCTCCTCTGAAGTATACTGCTTTATTGAGTGCTAGCTGCACATCCTCTAATGTGATGGTATGAACACTATTGATAAAGGTTACTTGCCTAATTTTAGAAGCATGCCAACCGTTTTCAGTCACGGTATTGGGATTTTAGTGTGGTTGCTCTCATCCTCTTGTAGACTAGCAGTATGTGTAACTTGATTTTCCTCTGAGATGCATACTCTTTTGGTTGAAGGAACCTTTCCTAGTAGGCTGTAGCTTTGTATTTAATCGATCGGTCGCCTTGTATGCACCAACACCCTTACAAAAAGCACTTATACCATGTGAATTTCCATCAACTAAGTGATGTCTAATACGGGGCACACCTCCTGATTTTGTCACACCACACAAATTAAATTCTTGTTACTAAATTTGTGTCAGCTTATTACTTAAGTTTAAGATTATATATATATAAATAGATATATACACACACACACACGCGCATGCATTTGTGTATGTGTGTGTGTGTGTGTGCATAAATAAATATATATATATATATACACACACAAAAAAAAAAATTATACATAGAGATATATAATCATATATATAAGAAATACGTATCATGGTTTCTGATCGATCAGGAGTAAGCTAACTAGAGACGCATTCAACAATAACTCTATAAGAATAAAAGTTTAGAATGAGAGTCTTACTGGAATGACAACAGAAGGACCGTCTTAAATAATGGGCACAAGAGACAAGTAGAAATGAATCATCTTGATAAAGAATGCATACCCGCAGTACCGATGCGTGTGCAATCAATATTCTATTTTAGCTGAGAAATCATGGCTGAAAATTTGATCCAAAGGAGTCTTATTTAAAAGGTTCAATTGTGCACCAATAAGAATTTTGGACAAAGTGGACAAAAAGAATTCATATTTCTCAGAAAAGGCTTCTTGCCCTAATGAAGTTAGCTCGGGGGAGGCAAGAGAGGACAAGATTGCGATAAAAAACGATTCCTAAACAAAATTTCATGATATGCTGGTTTTATAATTAAGAATGCTATAAATAAGGAATTCTTAAGCTGTCTGTTATGGAGATTTTTGTTGTCTTATTCTTCGACAAGACACGCAGCAAGGTTTCTCTCTTAGCAAGTGTGCAAGCAGAAAAGCACGCTTAGCTTTTGAAGTATATTTGGATCTCTTAAGAGCGGACTCCTTCTACCTGTAGGACTTCTTCTACGTTTTGAGGCTACCAGCAGCAGAAACAAGAAGCTTTCGTTTCATTTTTTGAATCTTTTGAGAAACAAAGCTCCCTTGATGGAGTTCTAATGTAGCTAGCTTTCTGTAATGCTACTTTAACATAATAGCTGTCGTCAAGCAAGTAACAAAATGTTACGGCTGTTGTGAAGCAAGTGATCAGTCAACTGATAATATCCCGGGAGAGCTGCGTTATGCGTTAATACTCTGTGTGTGTGTGTGTGTGTGACTTAATCGTTTCTTCTTGCTTGAAAAATCAAGAGAACTCTTTGAGCTGCTCCTATTTAGGTGCGGAACAAGATGGCCCAAGAAATTCACAACCAGATACATAGACTCTCTCTCTCTCTCTCTCTCTCTCTCTCTCTCTCTCTCTCTCTCTCTCTCTCTCTGGCGCAAGAGAGGGGGTCGACTTGATTCAAGAGGAAAGGCGGTAGGGAGCTTATATAGCACAGCACACACACACACACACACACACACACACACACACACACACACACACACACACAGGTGGTGGAAAACTGCTTGGTGTAGCACCTACAGTGCCAAATTTTCCGTCAGTTGTGCATTCTGATGGGTGGGAAACCTACTCCAAGAACGAGAACCAAATTTCAAAGGAGGGATTGATACCGGCTCCAAATGTGATGCTTGGAAAACCACTTGCTGTAAGGCAAAGAAAGTTACAAAGCCAAGATACTGAGGGTGAAATACAAGCCGCACTCCTGCAACGTATTTTAAGGATATTGTAAATATGCTAGTTGATCCATCAAACAAGGAGCTACAACAATCCTTGCAATAACACGTTTTGAAGGACCTTCAGGGCACTATCTCACCAAGGGCAATGCTTCAAAATTGTGATTCTACATGTATTAGCCATAAGGGTTATACAACTATCTATTGCTCAATCACGATTGGATTGCGTGTAAAGGGTTTTTCTCGTTCCTACTTCCAATCCCATACAATGTTTTCGGCAAGAAAATGAATGAACAAGGAGATCGAGACCATGTTTGGCAGTTACAAATGGGTTGAGATGCAATGCCACAATCTTTCAATAAGCCTTTCTATTGCAACCAATTCAACAATGTGTACATTGATGTTTAGGTACTACAACAAGCCATGATCCAATTCTACGACCTTACTATCAAGGAGACATGTGTAATAGCCATATTTGTGTTGAAACTAGACGAGTGCCAAGTGGTGAAGGGTAAAAAGGTAGAACAATGTGTGACGTGAAGACAGCATGCTATGAAATCCAAGGAAGATGACGAGGCAACGCCACTATGGTGCTCGAGGAGAGTTAGGTTGCCTTTGGTGGTCGTATGCATTTGATGCGGATACTACATATCACTATGGAGCACACATTCAAGTTGCTTAGATTGCCATGCCAATCGTCATCGTTAGCTCCGATTCCTGCAAGTCAAAGGAATGCTTCCAAGAGTACATTAAGCCGAACAATTATAATTGGAGAGTGTGGAAGATGTCGCTCATCTTTCTTCTTTTGGCACTGATGATGATGGTCAAGATGATTATACACTTATGGATGATCTCATTGATGATTGGAAATGAAGATAATTTGGAGAATCGTGGGTGATTGGAGGAGGTGGTCGAGCAGCAAAGGGAAAGCCTTAAAGCTTACGTGGAAGTCAAGGTATTGAAATAAAGCTAAAGCTTATAAGGACCGATAGCGTTGGCCGCCACCCTGAGAAGCTAAAACGCTCACGGGAGCACAAAGGTTGCAGCCTAGCGTGAGGAAGGAGCAACGAAGGAGGAAGAGCTGCTGAAGAGAGAGGAATTGAAGCGGCACTGCCTTGGGTTATAATCAATTAAGGAGGAGCTGCCCCGGCCTTGTTGGTGAAGGAGGGAAAAAGCTGCAGTTAAAGCGTTTCAAGAGGCGAGCCGCCACCCTGCAGAAGCGAACGTCTTAAGGTGCTGATAAGACGAGGCAGCGAGTAAGCGAATAGGAGTTGCAGCTGCGTGAGCTGAATTGAACCGAGAAGGAGTAGTAAGAGAAATGAAACGAATGCTAAGACAAATGTTAAGGTAATCACTAATGCGCACAGTGAGACAAAAACAGAGTACTCCGCTGAATGTAATGAAGCTTGATTGCATGATAATAAACTGAACTGATAGACCTGTTTATATACATGAATGGCAGTTGATTAGGGGTGGTAGCTAAGAGCTAATCTAGGAGGTAGCTGGCCAATGATTTAGGAGTGGCTGGTGAGAAAATAGTGGGCCTAATTTGGGGTGGAGTGCACTCCCACTTACAAGCATTTTAACATCCCCCCTTAAGTGGGAGAACACGACAACAAAACAAAGGAACTTGATGAGTGTGATGAGAGATCCCCCTGAAAATTAAGTTCAAGAGAGTAGACCAAGCATCTGATATGATGCATACAACTTGGCTTGATCAGTAGGCTTGGTGAGACAATCAACCCAATTATCTGTTGTAGGAGTGTAGATGAGGGAAATGAAACCATGCTCCACCAATTCCTTCAAGGCATGATAAGCAATGGTTGATTGGTTGTCGCAATAAAGGGAAATAGAGCTTCGATCCATAAGGATGGGAAGCCGCATCTCATAGATGAACTGAGATAGCCAAAGGACCTCGTGAGAAGCAAGTGAGGCCGCAACGTACTCCGCCTCCGTAGAAGAATGTGCGATGGTGTTTTGGCGCTTGGAAGTCCATGTAATAGCTCCGCCAGCGAGTGTGAAGACATATCCTGAGGTAGAGTGTCGAAGAGGATCTTGAGCAGCCCAGTCGGCATCCACATATCTTGTAAAAGCAAGAGGACCATCCTGGCGATGGAATGTTAAGGAATAATGCATAGTGTGTTTGAGGTAGCGGAGGCAACGGAGGGCGGCTTGGCGATGGATGCGGCGAGGGAGCTGAAGTGCACGGGAGAGAATGTGACCGGCATAGCAAAGGTCAAGGCGAGTGCAAGTAATGAGATAGCGAAGCTGGACAAGAAGCTTATTGTATTTGAAATCTTGAAGAGCAGTAGCATCAGCTTTAGTGTAGGGGTGAAGTTCTTGAGCCAGCTTGGCATTGAGGGCAAGTGGTGTGGGCTGGCCATTAGCAGAGTGCATACCGAATTGCGCAAGAATTTGCTTGATGTAGTGTGATTGAGAAAGCTTTATGAAGCGACCATTAGGATCACGAGAGACGGTGATGCCAAGAAAGAAATCCATGGGACCTTTGTCACTAATAAGAAAGTTGGAGGCAAGCATATCATGCACTATGTCAATGATGGCAGGATGAGATGCAACCACACGGACATCATCCACAAAGAGACCTAAGATTGCAAAGCCAAAAGGACGGTGAAGCACATAGACATTAGGATCAGCAAACAGGCGAATCCAACCATTGTTGGAGAGATGATTGTGCATGCGCAAATACCATTGACGAGAGCTTTGTTTGAGACCATATATGGGGCGATGCAAGCAACAGACATAACTGGGGTGATGGGGATCAATGAAGTGGGGGGGCTGATGCATATAAATTTCTTCTTCTAGCAAACCATGTAGGAAAGCAGTGATAATATCGAAATGATGTAGTGGGAGATCAAAAGCAGTAGCAATGGCGACAAGGAGACGAAAAGATGACATACCATTGTAGTCGACAGCGGGACGCTGGGTGAAGCCTAGAGCAACAAGCAGCGCATTGTAGTGCTCAACAGAACCATCAGGGTGGAGCTTGCGCTTCAGGATCCACTTGCACCCGATTATATTATGATGAGGTGGCCGGGGAACCAATGTCCAAGTATGACAGTGATGAAGGGCAGCGAGCTCAGCATGGATTGCTTCAATCCAAGCGGGGGCTTCATCGGAGTTGAGGGCAGCTGAAATGGAGGGGCCGACGTTCTCTTCGAGGATGGCGGAAATTTCTTGGGAGACAGCTTCTTCGGAGAGGGTGGTGTGAAAACAGGTTTCTTGATAGATGTCCTTCAATAAGCGAGCGCGTCGATGAACGGGTGAAGCTTCACTCGAACTAGGAGGAGAGAATGCCGAGGATGTGGTAGCTGATGATGAGGTTGGTTGGGGAGAAGTAGCAGTCTCAGAGGTTTGAGATTCGACTTCAGAGAGGGTGGGGCGAGTGAAGTTGGTGGGAGTAAGAGTGCAGCCTGAATGTGTGTGGGCCGGCTCATGTGCTGAATACGTTGTGAGGGAGAGGGAGAGGAGGGAGCTCAGCTACGAGCCATGATGTGTGAGGTGTCAAGGAGAGCAGCAAAACAGGAGTGGGGCGAGTACGGCGATGGTATGTGTGAAGAGGAGGAGCAGATTGAGGTGATTTATGCCCTGCTGAGGTTGCAAGGAGGGAGGCATGATTGCAGGGAAAAGGTGGCGAGTGACCGCTTGATGAAATTGAGCCTAAATTGAGGTGATGACGTGGCTTAAAAAAGGGGATTAATTGAGTTGATTTAGCCAATACGATAGTGGGAGGTAATTTAGACAAATAACGTGACGTGGGTGAGGGAATGGCAGCCGGGATAGAGGGAATAGCAAAGGAGACCTCATGCGCAACTGTAGCAGGGGCGACTTCAGCCATAAGTGAGGGAGAAGGTGGCTCATCAACATGAAGAGGAGCGATAGCAGGTGAAGGGGCAACCAGGGGTGCTGGAAAGAAGGTGGTGTGGGTGAGCGGGGAGCAGTGGATAAAGAGGAATTATGCGAATCCGAGGAGGAAGCACCTTGTAGTTAGAAGACCGGGGAGAGTAGAACTGTGGGCGGACCGGGTGCTGAAGGAGGTGGTGCGGGTGCCAATGTAGAGGGATGGGTTGAAGTAGGACCGGAGTCCATGTGGAGAAAAAGCTCTTCAAAGAAAACAACGGAACAACTCTAGATAAAGGTGTGGGTACCTGGATTGAAAAGCTTGTAAGCTTTTATGCCAATGGGGTCGCCGTAGCCGACGAAGATGTGGCGAGTACTGCGAGGTGCCAACTTGGAGGGCGAATGAGTGTCAAGGGCATATGCAGGACAGCCGAAGATACATAAGTGAGTGAGAGTGGATGGAGTGCCGAACCAATGAGCATAGGGTGTATCACCTTGAAGTGTAGAGTTGTAGCTACGGTTTTGAAGATAGCAAGCCGTAGAGACTGCCTCTTCCCAGTATCTGGGAGATAATTGCGCTTGAGCGAGCATGGCGCGAGCAGCATTGAGCAAAGTGCGATTTTTACGCTCTGCTACGCCATTTTGTTGAGGGTGGTTGGGTATGCTGAATTCATGAAGTATGCCACTTGTGTGGCAAAGATCGCGGAATGCATTGGAAGTGTACTCACCACCTTGGTGGGAGCGAAATCGTTGAATGCGTCGTCCAGTGTGATTCTCAACTTGAGCTTTATAGTACTGAAAGTGTTAGAGTGTGGAGGTTTTTTCTGATAGAAAATAAACAAATGTGTAGCGGGAATAATCATCTATAAAAGTAAGCAAATATTTATGATCTGTGAGGGATTGGATAGGGAAAGGGCTGCAAAGATCTGAATGAATAAGAGCAATCGGATGTGAAGTGCGAGATAAAGAGTTAGGAAAGGGTTTGTGAGTAGCTTTACCAATGATGCAACCTTCACAGAGACTAATAGAAGACAATTGTTTCGGAAGGCCAAGAGCTAAGGCCAACAGGTAGCTGTCGATTCTTCATTTGATGGAGAGCGTGCTGAGAAATGTGGCCAAGCCTATAGTGCCACTTGAGGGTTTCTTCTTGCATAGCGGTGTTGGCTATAGTGGCGAGAGCATAAGCCGATGGAGATGAATTACCAAGAGGGTATAGCTTACCTTGCCGAGGACAAGTGATAGTGAAAATCTAGCCACTAGGAGCACGAGCATGGATGTGACAACCGAGACGAGAGAATTCCATCTTCAAGCCTTGATCAGTAAGGTCGGACACAGAGATGAAATTTTTGCATAGACCAGGAACATAGTAGACTTGAGGTACAATGATTTTTCGACCTTCAGGCAAAGTGATTTCAACATCACCATAAGCTTGAGCAGATTGGGTGCTATCATCTCCTAAACTGACTTCTAATGGGATAGAGAGAGGTAAAATTCTTGAGCCATTCCTTGTGATATGTCATATGATAAGTGGCGCCAGTATCGAGGAACCACATATCAGCAGAGGTAGAGTTGGCATCAAGGAAAGTAGCATACAGCTACATGGGCGGATGGGGCGGAATGAGAAGTGGTTGGCTGGTGCCATCATAGTGAGATAGCTCAGTATAATGAGCTTGGGCTTGAGGATATGGGCTAAAGTTGCCTGCATTAAACCTTTGGTGGACGTAGCTTGGGAGAAGTCCTCTACTTGCTTGATTCCTCGTTTTCTGATGACAATCTTTTTCTAGGTGTCCATGTTTGTGACAGAAGTTGCATTGAAAGTGAGCATGAGGGTTGCTCTTTCCACCATGGTACTGTCGTTGACGACCACCACGATTGAAGTTTGAATGGTGGTGGCGAGGAGGTTCCTTGCTATTGTTGAAGGAGCCTTGGCGGTTGGAGGTATTGCCGCGAGGCTTAGCTGGCTTTATGGTGGTGGCAAGTGCCACTGGTTGGGCTCCCGTAGATTGAGCGTGGAGAGCCTCTTCTTGGTGGATTTTGGCTACCAAGGGTTGTAGCTGCAGATTCACAGTTGATGGTGATGAATGCCCGCCAAGAGGATGGAAGGGCTGCCAGCAAAATCATGGTTTGTAATGTCTCTGGGACGGCCAATCCCGAGATGATGACTTCATCAAGAAGAGCCTGCCAAGTATCCACAAACTTGGTAGCGTTTTGACCTTCTTGCATGTTGGTGTTCACCAATCTCTTGATCAGGGAGACTTGGTAAACTAAGTCAATATGCTCATATGACTTCTGAAAGAAGAACCATATAGCTTCTGCTGATTGCAGAGACCGTACCATTTGCACTTGTCGATCTCCACAATGGAGGATGATCTCCATGTGGGCAGTGTTGTCTTTAGTCGTCCACTCAGCTGGCACAGGACTTGGAGCTGGAGTGGAGACAACATCCCATAGCTGAAGCTCCTTGAGGTAGAGCTCCATCTTCAACTTCCAGACTTGATAGTTGCTGCCATTAAGCTTGTCTATGGTGTGATACCTAGCTTTAAGAGAAGGGGTGGAAGAGCTCTCTGTCATCTTGCAAGGTTCCAGGTGCCTTGGGAGAGAGGAGCGAACAGCAAGACGAATGTTGCTAAGAGGAATTAAGGGATCTAATTGCTTGCAAGCTTGAGAGGCTGTTAAGCTAAGAGGGGCTCTGATACCATGTAAGAGAAATGAAACGAATGCTAAGACAAATGTTAAGCTAATCACTAATGCGCACAGTGAGACAAAAACAGAGTACTCAGCTGAATGTAATGAAGCTTGATTGCATGATAATAAACTGAACTGATAGACCTGTTTATATACATGAATGGCAGTTGATTATGGGTGGTAGCTAAGAGCTAATCTAGGAGGTAGTTGGCCACTCATTTAGGAGTGGCTAGTGAGAAAATAGTGGGCCTAATTTGCGGTGGAGTGCACTCCCACTTACAAGCATTCTAACACTTGCACAACCGGCTTAATCTAGGCCCAACAACACAACCTCCAAGCTATTATCTACAGGGAGTGGGGTTCAATTTCTGCGCCGGTCAAGTGCACTGCTAGGCGATTTCGCACCCAGAACCGTTCCACCGGCTCCCAAGCAGAATGTAGGAGTGTTGGAACTAGTTAATAAGCCACCTGACAAGGAGAAGATCGCAGTGCTAGCCAAACCAGCTGCACCACCACCTGTTCTGAATACTGAGGCACATGTAGCTCTTCCCTACTACCCTCTTCATCTATAATCTTCAGAAATTTATTGTTTCCTGTGACAAATGTCACTGGACATTCACAATCAAGAAAATAGGCATACAAGGACGGAGCGATATCACCGTCTGCTAAGCCCAGCGTAACCGCAAAACGTTTCAAGGCCGAAACGTTTCACCCTGAAACGTGGCGTTTCACCATGAAACGTTTCAGTCCAAAATGAGAGCACAGTGAAACGTGAGACCGAACCGTGCGTTTAGCGACTTTGAAACTAAAACTATGGTAACTTGTTGTTAGTGAAACGGCTTGTGTTTCACTTGGTGAGCGAAACGTTTCAAGGCTCGAAACGTTTCACCTATCCTGACCTGTCGAAACGCGTTTCATGGTGACGTTGGCTAAGCCTGGAACTAGCTCAGTGACATCGTTCCAAACTCCTTCAAATTGGCTTCCATAATTCGGCATGAGAGAAAGGTCGCCTGCATCACGTTTGAAAATAATGTCTGTCCCTGAAATAAAACATAGTACTACTGTAAGAAATCTATATTAATAATCCACACATAAAGTGCACGCTTCCAGCACTCTCTTGTGCTCTCCCATTCTCCAATCCACACGTTCTGCTTTGCCTCCACTTTTACCAGCCACCGCTGAAGAGCAAGGGCGCACAACCCTTCTGCTCATTGGATTGGATTCAAGCCCCAAATCAACGCTCGTTTCTTAGTTTTCACACTTAGTCTGCGGCTCTCGATCACCCATAACTCCCACAGTTATACCACCGAGAGGCTTCTCTATGTACAGCCCACGCCTATCTCAACCCCACAATCATCGCCTCGCTTGCACCCTGAATCGTGTCCAACCGGATCCGGCTTCAATCTTCTCTACCAACCCCTCCTGTTCAAGCTGCTGCCGCTGCTCTTGCTTGCTCTCGAATCAGCCCATACCCATATCGCACCCCCTTGATTAGCCTGGATGGATCAAAGCTGAACTTTATCCTCTTCATCGTGCTTAATTGTCTGCACTCGCCAGCTATCATCATTGCTTGATTGCAGTTACAAACCACTCATAACCTGCAAGCGCCATCGATTCACACCCTGTGTGCTGTTGCATTTGGCTCGTGCTAATTACAATTGGCCAACGCTAACAGCTCAGACCTCCTCTTACATGCTTCCAAACTGCCTCCGCCCCTAGTATGCTTCTACTTGCTCTTATTCGGCCTATTGAATCACCCCATATCCCACCCTTTGATCAGCCTCGATTCACCAACGTTGCCCTTTTTTCTGATCACGAGGTACTTGTCCATTCCATCCACGCATGTCAACTTCAGCCCCTGCTTCATTATCGAAAACAATCACACCAGCCCCTGCGTTATCTGTTTGTGGAAGTTTCCTCCGGCGCAGGACCTCGGAAGGGCCAGCATCAAGGTTTTTCTTGCAAACTTTTTCGAGTTCAAAGCCATGACGGGGTAAGGGTTAATGTTGGCGAGGGGGCAGCAGTGCACGCACTGCAGCAGGTGCCATCTCGAAGCTGGAGGCGGCTCGAACAGCAAGGCAGCAAGCGGCAACTCAAATAGCAGGCCGAGCACGACATGCAAGGCGAGGGTGTGAGCAACAGGTACGACAAAAAAGTGGCGCCGCGAGCAGAGAAGCGCATGTACACAGTGAATGGCATACTACATAAGCCTAGTAAAAAAGTAGATGTGTGTGCAGCTGCTGAAAGGGTGGCTCGGATTCACTGCTTGGTGCTCTGGCTAAAGGCATCATATGCAGCTTGGTCAAAATAATAGGCCACACTAAGAGACTCTAATGACGTAATCCTCTTTCTGTATAGCCGCTCCTACTCCTTCATGGGACCAATAAACCACTAAAAGTTGATCATCTACATCATCGCAATTGTCACTATAAGTATTAAACCCAAAGATACATTAAACAAATCGCACTACTCAATATATATCTACCTCAAGACTCGTAGTAGATCGTGTTTTAGGTTTTCAAATTACTTGATTGGATGAATGTGTCACTTGGACTGCTATTGATGAGGACGGCACAGATGATGCAACATTTTGTCCCTGGCCGTGGGTTGCCACATGTGGACTTCTTGGTACATATGTGAGAATGGAAAACCTTTGTACTACTGGATTCGTCTACTGTGAACATCAAGATATAGAGAAATATTATGTAAGATAAAGGTGGGATATAAGAAAGAGAAACAGTTAGAAACAAAACACTTTGTTTCCATTACCTGGTTAACTAGGGCATCCAGTGAAATAATTGGAATACAAGATCGTCCTTCATTGTGCAGGTATATTGAAATCCCTTGCAGCGAACTCCAGTCTTTAACAAATCCATGGTTGTTTGTTATGAACGAGACCTAGACGTTTCAAGAAACTTACATTCTACTTATTCACAAGGCCAGCAAGAATTATATTCACAAGAAAAATAAAATTATATACCTTTCGTGTAGACGAGTTGGGCCTAATTGCAATTAAGATTGCTTGCACATAGATGCTAAGATCGTTACTCTTTGTTGAAAGGTAACTTGGGGCATAACGAGTAACAATCTTAGCATTTATGTGCAAGCAATCTTAATTGCAATGAGGCCCAGCTCGTCTACACGAAAGGTATATAATTTTATTTTTCTTGTGAATATAATTCTTGCTAGCCTTGTGAATAAGTAGAATGTAAGTTTCTTGAAATGTGTAGGTCTCGTTCATAACAAACAACCATGGATTTGTTAAAGACTGGAGTTCGCTGCAAGGGATTTCAATATACCTGCACAATGAAGGACGATCTTGTATTCCAAGCATTTCACTGGGTGCACTAGTTAGCCAGGTAATGGAAACAAAGTGTTTTGTTTCTAACTGTTTCTCTTTCTTATATCCCACCTTTATTTTACATAATATTTCTCTATATCTTGATGTTCACAATAGACGAATCCAGTAGTACAAAGGTTTTCTATTCTCACATATGTACCAAGAAGTCCACATGTGGCAATCCACGGCCAGGGACAAAATGTTGCATCATTTGTGTCGTCCTCATCAACAGCAATCCAAGTGACACATTCATCCAATCAAGTAATTTGGAAACCTAAAACACGATCTGTTACGAGTCTTGAGATAGATATATATTGAGTAGTTCGATTTGTTTAATGTGTCTTTAAATTTAATACTTAGAGTAACAATTGCGATGATGGAGATGATCAACTTTTAGTGGTTTATTGATCCCATGAAGGAGTAGGAGCGACTATACACAAAGAGGATTACGTCAATAGAGTCTCCTAGTGTGGCCTATTATTTTGACCAAGCTGCATATGACGCCTCTAGCCAGAGCACAAAGAAGTGAATCTGAGCCACCCTTTCAGCAGCTGCATACACATCTACTTTTTTACTAGGCTTATGTAGTCTGCCATTCACTGTGTACATGCGCTTCTCCTCTCACGGCCCCGCTTTTTTACCGTACCTGCTACTCGCACCCTCGCCTTGCGTGTCGTGCTCAGCCTGCTATTTGAGTTGCCGGCTGCTGCCTCGCTGTTCGAGCCGCCTCCAGCTGTTCGAGATGGCACCTACTGCAGCGCGTGCCTTGCTACTCCCTCCCCCCCCTCGCCAACATTACCCTGTGAGGGCTTTGAACTCGAAAAAGGTTGTGAGCAAAACCTTGATGCTGGCCCTTCCGAGGTCCTGCACTGGAGGAAACTTCCACAAACAGATAACGCAGGGGCTGGTGTGACTGTTTTCGATAATGAAGCAGGGGCTGAAGTTGACATGCGTGGATGGAATAGACAAGTACCTCGTGATCAGAAGAAAAGGCAACGTTGGTGAATCGAGGCTGATCAAAGGGTGGGATACGAGGGCTGATTCAATAGGCCGAATAAGAGCAAGTAGAAGCATACCAAGGACGGAGGCAACCTGGAAGCATGTAAGAGGAGGCCTGAGCTATTAGCGCTGGCCAATTGTAACTAGCACGAGCCAAATGCAACAGCACACAGGGTGTAAATCGATGGCGCTTGCAGGTTATGAGGGGCTTGCAACTGCAATCAAGCAATGATAATAGCTGGCGAGTGCAGGCAATTAAGCACGATGAAGAGGATAAAGGGCAGCTTTGATCCATCCAGGCTAATGAAGGGGGTGCGATATGGGTATGGGTTGATTCGAGAGTAAGCAAGGGCAGCGCAAACAGCTTGAACAAGAGGGGCTGGTAGAGAAGATTGAAGCCGATCCGGTTGGACACGATTCAGGGTGCAAGCGAGGCGATGAGTGTGGGGTTCAGATAGGCATGGGTTGTACATAGAGAAGCCTCTCGGTGGTATAACTGTGGAAGTTATGGGTGATCGACAGCCACGGACTAAGTGTGAAACTGAGAAACGAGCGTTGATTTGGGGCTTGAATCCAATCCAATGAGCAGAAGGGTTGTGCGCCCTTGCCCTTCAGTGGTGGCTGGTAAAGGTGGAGGCAAAGAAGAACGTGTGGATTGGAGAATGGGAGAGCACAAGAGAGTGCTGGACGTGTGCACTTTATGTGTGGATTATTAATATAGATTTCTTACAGTAGTACTATGTTTTATTTCAGTGACGGGCATTATTTTCAGACGTGATGCAGGGGACCTTTCTCTCATGCCGACTTATGGAAGTCAATTTGAAGAAGTTTGGAACGATGTCACTGAGCTAGTTCCAGGCTTAGCAGACGGTGATATCGCTCCGTCCTTGTCTGCCTATTTTCTTGCTTGTGAATGTCCAGTGATATTTGTCACAGGAAACAGTAAATTCTGAAGATTATAGATGAAGAGGGTAGTAGGGAGGAGCTACATGATGCCGTTCGTGCAAGGATTGCCCTACCAGGCGACCATTATATGTTCATCGACAACGAAGGACAACTCCAGCGGGCAAATCTGAAATGGTATGTACATGGCTGCTATGTGCGTTGGTGTGCATATAATTTATATGTATGTAGGAACAACTATGTATACATGCATGCCCATAGATTGTTTGGAT
Organism: Adiantum capillus-veneris; assembly: GCF_014529385.1. Taxonomy (NCBI): domain Eukaryota; kingdom Viridiplantae; phylum Streptophyta; class Polypodiopsida; order Polypodiales; family Pteridaceae; genus Adiantum; species Adiantum capillus-veneris. Next base: position 158,089,435 of record NC_140931.1, read on the forward strand.
AAATGTACATAAATGCATACTGCCTATTGTCATGTGAGAATAGCAGGATATATGTATGCTTTTGCTTTTAGTACTTTCTTGTTAAGTGCGTTTGATGTTCTTGTTTGTTGCTTTGTAGGAATGATGCGTCAAGACCTTCACATAGAAGACTTTCGGAGTGGTTTAGAGACGAGTATCCTAGTTTGTGAAGTGTGGTCTCAGGCTTTTTGGCTTTAACTGAGAAAGGACGATAAAAAATCGTGTATATTGTGGCTGGACCTCCCAAAGTTGGATGGTGTATTTGTTCAAAAATAGGGGAGAAATGACGAATGGATTATAGCCTCGTACAGTTGCGAACATGCTCAGAAGACTAATGTTTTCGTCAAATTAACAAAGGAATATGTTTTAGAAATGTTCTGTGTTGTGTTATGGCATTTCTTGGTTTATTATTTCCGTACAATCTAGAAGTTTACTCGTTCCTACTTCCAATCCCATACAGTGTTTTCATGGTAAGAAAATGAATGAACAAGGAAATTGAGACCATGTTTGGCAGTTACAAATGGGTTGAGATGCAATGCCACAATCTTCCAATAAGCGTTTCTATTGCAACCAATTCAACAATGTGTACATTGATGTTTAGGTACTACAACAAGCCATGATCCAATTCTACGACCTTACTATCAAGGAGACATATGGAATAGCCATATTTGTGTTGAAACTAGATGAGTGCCAAGTGGTGAAGGGTAGAAAGGTAGAACGATGTGTGACGTGAAGACAGCATGCTATGAAATCCAAGGAAGATGACGAGGCGACGCCACTATGGTGCTCGAGGAGAGTAAGGTTGCCTTTGGTGGTCGTATGCATTTGATGCGGATACTACATATCGCTATGGAGCACACATTCAAGTTGCTTAGATTGCCATGCCAATCGTCATCGTTAGCTCCGATTCCTGCAAGTCAAAGGAATGCTTCCAAGAGTACATTAAGCCGAACAGTTATAATTGGAGAGTGTGGAAGATGTCGCTCATCTTTCTTCTTTTGGCACTGATGATGATGGTCAAGATGATTATACACTTATGGATGATCTCATTGATGATTGGAAATGAAGATAATTTGGAGAATCGTGGGTGATTGGAGGAGGTGGTCGAGCAGCAAAGGGAAAGCCTTAAAGCTTACGTGGAAGTCAAGGTATTGAAATAAAGCTAAAGCTTATAAGGACCGATAGCGTTGGCCGCCACCCTGAGAAGCTAAAACGCTCACGGGAGCACAAAGGTTGCAGCCTAGCGTGAGGAAGGAGCAACGAAGGAGGAAGAGCTGCTGAAGAGAGAGGAATTGAAGCGGCACTGCCTTGGGTTATAATCAATTAAGGAGGAGCTGCCCCGGCCTTGTTGGTGAAGGAGGGAAAAAGCTGCAGTTAAAGCGTTTCAAGAGGCGAGCCGCCACCCTGCAGAAGCGAACGTCTTAAGGTGCTGATAAGACGAGGCAGCGAGTAAGCGAATAGGAGTTGCAGCTGCGTGAGCTGAATTGAACCGAGAAGGAGTAGTAAGAGAAATGAAACGAATGCTAAGACAAATGTTTTAATGTTAAGCTAATCACTAATGCGCACAGTGAGACAAAAACAGAGTACTCAGCTGAATGTAATGAAGCTTGATTGCATGATAATAAACTGAACTGATACACCTGTTTATATACATGAATGGCACTTGATTATGGGTGGTAGCTAAGAGCTAATCTAGGAGGTAGCTGGCCACTGATTTAGGAGTGGCTAGTGAGAAAATAGTGGGCCTAATTTGGGGTGGAGTGCACTCCCACTTACAAGCATTTTAAAATCCCCCCTTAAGTGGGAGAACACGACAACAAAAAAAAGGAACCTGATGAGTGTGATGAGAGATCCCCCTGAAAATTAAGTTCAAGAGAGTAGACCAAGCATCTGACATGATGCATACAACTTGGCTTGATCAATAGGCTTCGTGAGACAATCAGCCCAATTATCTGCTGTAGGAGTGTAGATGAGGGAAACGAAACCATGCTCCACCAATTCCTTCAAGGCATGATAAGCAATGGAGATATGCTGCGTCTTTGAGCTGAGCTGAGGAGCACAAGCCAAGGCAATGGCTGATTGGTTGTCGCAATGAAGGGATATAGGGCTTCAATCCATGGGGATGGGAAGCCGCATCTCATAGATGAGTTGAGATAGCCAAAGGACCTCGTGAGGAGCAAGTGAGGCCGCAACGTACTCCGCCTCCGTAGAAGAATGTGCGATGGTGTTTTGGCGCTTGGAAGTCCATGTAATAGCTCCGCCAACGAGTGTGAAGACGTATCCTGAGGTAGAGTGTCGAAGAGGATCTTGAGCAGCCCAGTCGGCATCCACATATCCTGTAAAAGCAAGAGAACCATCCTGGCGATGGAATGTTAAGGAATAATGCATAGTGTGTTTGAGGTAGCGGAGGCAGCGGAGGGCGGCTTGGCGATGGATGCGGCGAGGGAGCTGAAGTGCACGGGAGAGAATGTGACCGGCATAGTAAAGGTCAAGGCGAGTGCAAGTAATGAGATAGCGAAGCTGGACAAGAAGCTTATTGTATTTGAAATCTTGAAGAGCAGTAGCATCAGCTTTAGTGTAGGGGTGAAGTTCCGAAGCCAGCTTGGCATTGAGGGCAAGTGGTGTGGGCTGGCCATTAGCAGAGTGCATACCGAATTGCGCAAGAATTTGCTTGATGTAGTGTGATTGAGAAAGCTATATGAAGCGACCATTAGGATCACGAGAGATAGTGATGCCAAGAAAGAAATCCATGGGACCTTTGTCACTAATAGGAAAGTTGGAGGCAAGCATATCATGCACTATGTCAATGATGGCAGGATGAGATGCAACTACACGGATATCATCCACAAAGAGACCTAAGATTGCAAAGCTTAAAGGACGGTGAGGTACATAGACATTGCGATCAGCAGATAGGCGAATCCAACCATTGTTGGAGAGATGATTGTGCATGCACAAATACCATTGACGAGAGCTTTGTTTGAGACCATATATGGGGCGATGCAAGCAACAAACATAATTGTGGTGATGGGGATCAATGAAGTGGGGGGGTTGATGCATATAAATTTCTTCTTCTAGCAGACCATGTAGGAAAGCAGCGATAATGTCGAAATGATGTAGTGGGGGATCAAAAGCAGCAGCAATGGCGACAAGGAGAAGAAAAGATGACATACCAAGAACGGGGGAATAAGTATCATTGTAGTCGACACCGGGACGCTGGGTGAAGCCTCGAGCAACAAGCCGCGCTTTGTAGCACTTAACAGAACCATCAGGGTGGAGCTTGCGCTTGAGGAGGCACTTGCATCCGATGATATTATGATGAGGTGGCCAGGAACCAATGTCCGAAGAGGGTAGTGTGAAAACAGGTTTCTTGATAGATATCCTTCAGTAAGCGAACGCGAGGATGAACGGGTGAAGTTTCACTCGAACTAGGAGGAGAGAACGCTGGGGATGTGGTAGCTGATGATGAGGTTGGTTGGGGAGAAGTAGCTGACTCAGAGGTTTGAGATTCGACTTTAGAGAGGGTGGGGCGATTGAAGTTGGTGGGAGTAAGAGCAGCTGAACGTGGAGGGGAGAGTGCAGCCTGAATGTGTGTGGGCCGGCTCATATGCTGAATACATTGTGAGGGAGAGGGAGAGGAGGGAGCTGGGCTACGAGCCATGATGTGTGAGGTGTCAAGGAGAGCAGCAACAGGAGTGGGTCGAGTACGGCGATGGTATGTGTGAAGAGGAGGAGCAGATTGAGGTGATTTATGAGATGCTGAGGTTGCAGGGAGGGAGGCGTGATTGCAGGGAAAAGGTGGCGAGTGACCGTTTGATGAAATTGAGCCTAAATTGAGGTGATGACGTGGCTAAAAAAAGGGGCTTAATTGAGTTGATTTAGCCAATACGATAGTGGGAGGTAATTTAGACAAATAAGGTGACGTGGGTGAGGGAATGGCAGCCGGGATAGAGGGAATAGCAAGGTAGCCCTCATGCGCAGTTGTAGCAGGGGCGATTTCAGCCATAAGTGAGGGAGAAGGTGGCTCATCAACATGAAGAGGGGCGATAGCAGGTGAAGGGGCAACCAAGGGGTGCTGGAAAGGTGGTGGTGTAGGCGAGTGGGGAGCAGTGGATAAAGAGGAATTATGCGAATCCGAGGAGGAGGAAGCACCTTGTAGTGGGAAGACCGGGGAGAGTAGAACTGTGGGCGGACCGGGTGCTGAAGGAGGTGGTGTGGGTGCCGATGAAGAGGGATGGGTTGAAGTAGGACGGGAGTCCATGTGGAGAAGAAGCTCTTCAAAGAAAACAACGGAACGACTGTAGAGAAAGGTGTGGGTATCTGGATTGAAAAGCTTGTAAGCTTTTATGCCAATGGGGTCGCTGTAGCCGACGAAGATGTGGCGAGTACTGGGAGGTGCCAACTTGGAGGGCGGATGAGTGTGAAGGGCATATGCAGGGCAGCCGAAGATACGTGAGTGAGTGAGAGTGGGTGGAGCGCCGAACCAATGAGCATACGGTGTATCACCTTGAAGTGTAGAGTTGTAGCTATGGTTTTGAAGATAGCAAGCCGTAGAGACTGCCTCTTCCCAGTATCCGGGAGACGATTGCGCTTGAGTGAGCATGGGGGGAGCAGCATTGAGCAAAGTGCGATTTTTACGCTCTGCTACGCCATTTTGTTGAGGGTGGTTGGGTATGCTAAATTCATGAAGTATGCCACTTGTGTGGCAAAGATCGTGGAATGCATTGGAAGTGTACTCACCACCTTGGTCGGAGCGAAATCGTTGAATGCGTTGTCCAGTGTGATTCTCAACTTGAGCTTTATAGTGCTGAAAGTGGTAGAGTGTGCAGGATTGTTCTGATAGAAAATAAACAAATGTGTAGCGAGAATAATCATCTATAAAAGTAAGGAAATATTTATCACCTGTGAGGGATTGGACAAGGAGAGGGCCGCAGAGATCTGAATGAATAAGAGCAAGCGGATGTGAAGTGCGAGATAAAGAGTTAGGAAAGGGTTTGTGAGTAGCCTTACCAATGTTGCAACCTTCAAAGAGACTAATAGAAGACAATTGTTTGGAAAGGCCAAGAGCTAGCTGTCGATTCTTCATTTGATGGAGAGCGTGCTGAGAAAAAGGGGCTTAAATTGAGTTGATTTAGCCAATACGATAGTGGGACTTAATTTAGACAAATAAGGTGACGTGGGTGAGGGAATGGCAGCCGGGTTAGAGGGAAATAGCAAAGGAGACCTCATGCGCAACTGTAGCAGGGGCGACTTCAGCCATAAGTGAGGGAGAAGGTGGCTCATCAACATGAAGAGGAGCGATTGCAGGTGAAGGGGCAACCAGGGGTGCTCGAAAGAAGGTGGTGTAGGCGAGCGGGGAGCAACGGATAAAGAGGAATTATGCGAATCCGAGGAGGAGGAAGCACCTTGTAGTTAGAAGACCGGGGAGAGTAGAACTGTGAGCGGACCAGGTGCTGAAGGAGGTGGTGCGGGTGCCAATGTAGAGGGATGGGTTGAAGTAGGACCGGAGTCCATGTGGAGAAAAAGCTCTTCAAAGAAAACAACGGAACGACTGCAGAGAAAGGTGTGGGTACCTGGATTGAAAAGCTTGTAAGCTTTTATGCCAATGGGCTCGCCGTAGCCGACGAAGATGTGGCGAGTATGCGAGGTGCCAAGTTGGAGGGAGAATGAGTGTCAAGGGCATATGCAGGACAGCCGAAGATACATAAGTGAGTGAGAGTGGATAGAGCGCCGAACCAATGAGCATAGGGTGTATCACCTTGAAGTGTAGAGTTGTAGCTACGGTTTTGAAGATAGCAAGCCGTAGAGACTGCCTCTTCCCAGTATCCGGGAGACAATTGCGCTTGAGCGAGCATGGCGCGAGCAGCATTGAGCAAAGTGCGATTTTTACGCTCTGCCACGCCATTTTGTTGAGGGTGGTTGGGTATGCTGAATTCATGAAGTATGCCACTTGTGTGGCAAAGATCGCGGAATGCATTGGAAGTGTACTCACCACCTTGGTGGGAGCAAAATCGTTGAATGCGTCGTCCAGTGTGATTCTCAACTTGAGCTTTATAGTGTTGAAAGTGGTAGAGTGTGGAGGATTTTTCTGATAGAAAATAAACAAATGTGTAACGGGAATAATCATCTATAAAAGTAAGCAAATATTTATGACCTGCGAGGGATTGGATAGGGAGAGGGCTGCAGAGATCTGAATGAATAAGAGCAATCGGATGTGAAGTGCGAGATAAAGAGTTAGGAAAGGGTTTGTGAGTAGCTTTACCAATGATGCAACCTTCACAGAGACTAATAGAAGACAATTGTTTGGGAAGGCCAAGAGCTAGCTATCGATTCTTCATTTGATGGAGAGCGTGCTGAGAAATGTGGCCAAGCCTATAGTGCCACTTGAGGGTTTCTTCTTGCATAGCGGTGTTGGCTATAGTGGCGAGAGCATAAGCCGATGTAGATGAATTACCAAGAGGGTATAGCTTACGTTTCCTAGGACAAGTGATAGTGAAAATCTGGCCACTAGGAGCATGAGCATGGATGTGACAACCGAGAAGAGAGAATTCCATCTCTAAGCCTTGATCAGTAAGGTCGGACACAGAGATGAGAGTTTTGCGTAGACAAGGAACATAGTAGACTTGAGGTACAATGATTTTTCGACCTCAGGCAAAGTGATCTCCACATTACCATAAGCTTGAGCAGATTGGGTGCTATCATCTCCTAAGCTGACTTCTAATGGGATAGAGAGAAAGGTAAGATTCTTGAGCCAATCCTTGTGGTATGTCATATGATGGGTGGCGCCAATATCGAGGAATCACATATAAGCAGAAGTAGAGTTGGCATTTAGAAAAGTAGCATACAGGTGCATGGGCGGATGGGGCGGCATGAGAAGTGGTTGGCTGGTGCCATCATAGTGAGATAGCTCAGTATAATAAGCTTGGCCTTGAGGATATGGGCTAAAGTTGCCTGTATTAAACCTTTGGTGGACGTAGCTTGGGAGAAAGTCCTCTACTTGCCTGATTCCTCGTTTTCTGATGACAATCTTTTTCTAGGTGTCCATGTTTGTGACAGAAGTTGCATTGAAAGTGAGCATGAGGGTTGCTCTTCCCACCATGGTACTGTCGTTGACGACCACCACGATTAAACTTTGAATGGTGGTGGCGAGGAGGTTGCTTGCTATTGTTGAAGGAGCCTTGGCGGTGGGAGGTATTGCCGCGAGGCTTAGCTGGCTTTATGGTGGTGGCAAGTGCCACTGGTTGGGCTCCCGTAGATTCAGTGCGGAGAGCCTCTTCTTGGTGGATTTTGGCTATCAAGGGTTGTAGCTGCAGATTCACAGTTGAGGCTTGTGTGGTGATGAATGCCCGCCAAGAGGATGGAAGGTGTCACGGGGACGTGGCAACTGTTAACTATGTCACGAGGACGTGGCAACTGCTAAGTTTAATTGTTGGTTTCTTTCCAAGGGGTTTTGTTTTATTTTTGAGACCCTCTTCTTGAAGTAGCAAACGGTCGGACATTGTATGGCCAATGTGAACGGTAGTTTCACCCGCAGATGGGTAATGGTCGGCACTGGAATTCGTATGGTAAGAGGATGTCTAGGCTCAGAGCAAGATCATATAGGTCCCCCCGTCGCACTTAGCAAGTTGGTGGATAGTAGGAAGTGAACTCAATAAAGGCCTAAAGTCAAGGTACGACTACCAACAGAAAATATCCGACAGTTGGGCCACATTGCACTTTTGGATGCGGTCCCAATGAGGATAGATGGTCAGATGACCACAGGGAGCCCAACGGAATCATTTCCTAAACTTTAGGGAACTGCTATTTTGGGCCACGAAATGTGTTCGCGTCATTACCTCCGGTATGACTAGGGGAACACTTTACAACTCTGCCGCGAAGTCAACTGGGCGACCAGTCGGGAGATTTTTAAGTGGCGAACCCGAAACGAGAAAATGCTTGTAAATGCGCCAAGTGGCAAAATTTCATGGACTTGCCTCTTCCAGAAAAATGGGCGCTGAATTTTTAAGCTGGGAAGAGCCTCCTTTTGCATTTTGACACAGATTAAGAGCTATGGAGTGCTTCCTTTCCCCCTTATGTACAGTGCGGTGCCAGGAGTGATGCCTTGCACGCTACGCAGTGCTCTCTCCCCCCCCCTACGAGCAGTATGTTATGCCCCACTAGTGGGCTTTTCATTTGACCAATGTGCAGTTATGTGGGTTCATGCGCGATTGCCGAGGCAAGAGCCTCTTGCACAGGTACTAGATTAGCTAGTGGATAATCCCCCGCAGGTACAGCTGAATTCGGAGAGGTTTCACATTAGAAATCTCGTTCGATTCAAAGGGCAAGTAGCCCTACAGGTGCGGGAGCTCGAGGTCTTGCTACAGATGCGACTGGCACGCGAAACAGAGCCCAAAACAGGGAATTACAGCCTGCTGTGTATTGTTGCAGGTTTAGGGTTTCGGCCCCAGACGGACCCTAATACCCCCAGGAGGTTCGGGGACGCGAGGGGACCGCTGAACAGGTGAACTGGCACATTTTCGGGGTAGAAAACAGAGAGTTCAGTGTGCTGCAGATTCTCGCCAGGTTTTGCAAAGTATCCGTATGCGTCCGGAAAGTCACCTATTGGATTGTGCGGGGCAGCTTGTAGGAGATCACAGGTTTTATTCTCTCTGTTAAAGAATAAAGAAAAACCGAAAGGGGCGCCAATTTTGGGGCCTACAGGTTGTCGGTGTCTGCTCGGAGCATTCTAGCTCCCGAGCCGTGTGTGTTCGTAAGTGTTAATCCCCGTTACAGGTTACCTTTGCAAAGTACTCTGTGTGTGTCTAAAGTAAAGAATTTCGGGTGAAAGCCAACGCCTACCGCCCCACGGGCCGGTTTCATGGTTCCATTGCCGGGACATCAATCACTTTTTCCTTAAAGAGTGAGCCTGGATTGTTTTGGGTAAAGACACAGAGTGCAGGAACGCGGGATTACACTATGGCCGACAAGGGGAAGGGCATTTTGGAAGAGGGTTCCTCTTCAAAGGATAGGCAGGAGATCCCTATGGTTTTCAAGATTGGCGAGAGCTCACGGCCACGTCAGTCTGTACCTTCTGTCAACGTGAATGTCCCTCCAGTAGTACAGGGCTTTATGACTGGGCAACTTGAGGATGATGCGTTCAAGACTCAGTTAGTTGCCGCAGTGAATGTCTTTTCGTAGCTGGTGCAGAATCCAAGATTTATGGAGTTCTTGCAAGCGCCACCAGTGCAACAACAAAATAGGCAACCTACGCCGCGTACGGAGCTTGTTGATGCTCAAGCCCAGGCACTTCATGCGGCTCAGGAGGATAGGGAACACTCGCATGTTGCGGAGTCAGGGGCTCCAAAACAGGTTCCTCCTGTGCTTGAACAGGTGTCTAGAACGCCCATTCCACACGTTATGCCAGTTCAGCCCGCCACCTTTCAGAGCCAGCATGCTGTCTTGAATGGACAGGGAACTGGTTTACCAGGCTATGCACTCAGTTTTTTCCACCACCCACGGTACATCCTGGGTATTCCGGGGGTGGATCAGTGTTCCAAAGTATGGCTGGTTATGCGCCTAGAAGTCAGCCGTACATGCCAGGAACAGTGTTTAGGGGTATGGAAGACATCATGCCAAACCCCATGTATGGTAGTATCGGCATGCAACACGGTTTTCACTGCAACCAGGGCCATTTTGGGGTGCCACATGGTCATTTTGGCATGACTGTTTTTTTTTTTTTGCCGAGAAAAAGATCCTTCTATTAGTTAATGAAAACTGCCCATAGGGCTACAACCACCTCTGCAAGAGAGGGCTACAACAAACATGATGGGGAGACTCTCCCAATGAAAGAACAACATATATACAATGAGGCTAAATCAAGAGATGGGAGGAGGGAAGAGCCACACAGGTGGACGGTAGTGCCAGCTGAGCACACCCTGGACAATGGTATAGAAAGGCCCAGGGCGCCAGAGTCGAAGGAAAGCCTCGCGGCGCTCCCGCATGCGGTCGGAGCTGCCCTGTAGTCCCTCAAGCTATCCTCTGAGAGTATGGATCAGCTCTAGCCAAAAGTCACGGACAGTCTCTGCTGGCGGCACAGAGCGAGCCTCAAAAATGCGGAAACAGGAGGCCCGCCAGATGAACCAAAGTGTCAGGCCACTGATGAGCTCCCAACACTCCTCTCTCTCACTGCACCACTCCTGTGGAGTAAGCTCTGTAGCAGGCTGGAGTGTAGGTCGCCCCTCCTATATCACTATCACCAGGATCCCACTGTACTCGTGCCAGTGGACAACACTCCCAAGCCCAAAGCCTCCAGTGTCCAGTCTCAAGAGCTGCTGGGTCAGGGTGTATGACGCAAGTCCTCCCATAGATGCCCACAACTCGGATCCTCTGAAAGCAGCACTCTGCTACCTACGGGGCCTCTACTGCAACTCGCTGTAATCGTCCCCCACCCTGAAGCTCGAAGAACAGGGCTGGGACAAGCCCTGACTGAAATGAGAACCTCCAGTCGTGTGAATACTCCCATCCACCGGGGTGCTACTGGATCGAGAGGCGTGAGCCACTCAGCTGGAACTGACTCTGAGATGTCCTGACACATGCTCTGCACCCCTCTCATGCCATGTAGCTGGAAACCCTGCACCTCCTTTGACAAACCTGTGAACTCTAGCCAGTCACCTAGAGAGCGCGCTGGACCTACTGCCATGGGACCCAGGAAACATGAGGCCGACTACCAACCAAGTGGCCTCTCTGAGTGCTAACCATGGGGTTCCACACGAGGGGCTGCCGTAGGCGCTCCTCCGTGCATGTTGGCTGTCTCTGCTCCAGGCCACGCCGTAAGAGCTCCCAAGATCGAAGCAAACTCACAGCGAAGCGGTCCTCCAGTCTCCTGCTCAAACCAACTCGGCGCAACTCTGTAAAGATCCATATGGTCGAAGGTTGCCAAGGGCCTCCTGACTGAGGCACCCTGGCACGAAGCCTCTGCAGCAAGAACTCCTTCCAGGGCTCCTCACCTGGAAGAAGTCCTCTGACTATGAACTTCCCAAGAAGGGCTTTGCTCTGCTGTGCTGGATCTTTGATCCCAAGCCCTCCCTGAGAACAAGGAAGCGTGATGACCGACCAAGCCACCTTGACTCGGGCTATCTGAGTGTCACGTCCTGACCAAAGGAAGTTCCTTATCAGCCTCTCTACCTGGCTGATACAAGAACTCGAGAAGATCCAGCAGGAAGTGATGTACCACATAGTCGCCAACAACACCTGGTTGGCAACTACTACTCTACCAGCCAGCGAAAGTTGTGCTGAGCTCCAATGTAATAGCTTTCTCCTGATGGATAGGAGAAGAGGAGCAATCTGCTGCTCGGGAGACAAGTCTAAACCAACCTGACAACCCAAGTACCGAATTGCAGTCCCTGGGGGAATCCACCTGAAACCCTCTCCTGGCATCCAATCTGGCAGAGGAGCACTACCAACCGAGAAAGCCACTGTCTTTCTCCAGTTGACCAGTGCACCCGATGCACAACAGAAGGTCTCCAAAGCCTGCTCACATGTGTGTAGATTGGCCTCCTGGCCATCTAAGTACAAGGCTGAGTCATCGGCAAACTCAGCGTCCAGTAGCTCATCTCCCCGAATAGGGAGTGCTAAGCCCCGTAGACCAACCTGTTGTGACACCAAAAATCTGCTCATTGCCTCCGCATAGAACAGAAAGAGAAAGAGGACAACCCTGTCTGACCGAGCTTGTGAGCATGAAGCGCTCATCTCTACCTCCTGCCAAAAGCACCTGACTGTGAGCCTGTCTGTACAAAGTTGACACCTCTCTGATCCAAGCATTTGAGAAGCCTATCCTACGTAGAGTGCCCTCTAGAAAGTCCAAGTCAACTTTGTCGTATGCCTTCTCAAAATCGAGAAGAAGAATCACAAGGTCCTCACCACGGAGCCGTGCCAGGGCAAAAGCCTCCCAGAAAATAAAGATGTTGTCAAGGATACTGCGTTCCTTGACAAAACCTGTCTGAGTCCCATGTATAAGGCTCTCTAAAAGTGGCTGAATCCTCAAACTCAGAGTCTTGGCAAGAATTTTGTAGGCTGAGTTGAGGATGGTGATGGGGCGCCACTGTCGAATCTCATCCAAGGAGCCACCCTCCTTGGGAATGAGGTAGATCAGGCCCTCACTCATGCTGTCGGGCATCACTCCTGTGTGCAAAATGTAATGAAAAGCACTACAAAGATCTGGGCCAAGCAGGTCTCAGTACTCCAAGAAAAAGCTGGGAGTCAATCCATCCTTACCTGGACAGCTACCACGAGGGAGGGCCCTAAGAGCCGTGTGCAGCTTCTCAAGCTGAAGTGGCATCTCTAGCCTCTGGTGCATCTCCTCTGTCACAAGACAAGGCATCTGTGCCCAAACCTGCTCCCTGCATGCATCCTGCCACTCTGACTGGGGCTCAGCCGACAGTAACTCATGGTAAAAGTCAGTAGCAACTGCACGCATATCCTCGGGCTCACAAGCAACTGACCCATCGGGCCTCCTCAACTGATTGACCTTGGCATGCGAGTGCCGAGGTCCTACTGTCTCAAAAAAAGCACAAGTCACTCTGTCACCCACCTGAGTCCACTGAGATGCCTGTCGGTGGAAGGCAAACTCATGATGCCTCTCCTCTGTGCTAGCAAGCTCCTGTCGAGCCTGCTATAACTGCTCCTCCAACCATGGACTGTCTGGATGCTGCTCCTGCATCCTCTGTAGTGAAGCAATGCCTCGTCTGAGACACTACTTTGGCATGGCTGGTTTTTCTGGACAGCAGCCAGATATCGTACCTCTGACGCAAAATGTGAATGGCCAAGATGTGCCGATCATGCCTACTACAGTGTCCATGTTGCAAACCATCCCTTATGACAACTTGGGGGCACTAGAGAAACCAAAGGCTTACAAAGAAGGTGGTGCAGCTGTAAAGTTCAGTACCTTCAGTGGTTTCGAGGATAAGACGAAGGCTCTTACCTTCCTCTACCAGTTTGATACAGCTTATGCGGGAGGAAATTTTACAGAGGCCTCGAAGGTCAGGAAAGCCGCCACTTTCTTAAAGGACAATGCGCTTACATGGTGGACGACATTGTTAATGCAATGACAGGCACCCGCCACTTGGGTTTACTTCAAGCAAACGTTTGCATTTGCTTGGCTGTCAAATGAATTTGAAGTCGACGTTATGACAGATTGGCACCAACTTACTTTAGCTTTGTGCAAGAGCTTGCTGGAGTACAATAGGAGGTTTTGTAAAGCATTACTCTTAGTGACCTGCTACAGATTTGTGCCATTGACAGAGCAGATAGAGAAGTACTGTTGTGGGTTGCCTAAAGGGCTTTGCAATTACTGTACAAAGAACAGAGTGGCTACCCTCACTCAACTTATGGAAGTTGCGAACACTGGTCTTGCCTTGTTGAAAGGAGAGGACAGTGGATTTCCGAGCAGCGACAAAGGAGGGCAGCAAAAGAAAATTCAGCGAAGAATCCCTTTGTGAAAACGGCTCCTGATGCGTCATAGGGGTCAGAAAAGGCCACCAAAGACAAGGATTCAGTCGGGACTTCTAGAGCGCAGGCAAAGAAACAAAAAAGGAAGCCTTTTGTGCGCAAGTCGCTCGAGGAAAAGAAGGTCCTAATGGTTGAGAACAAATGCTTTATATGCGAGCAGCCTGGTCACTTTTCTATCAATTGTCCACAAAGGAAAAGACCAGCTGATTCAGAGGATAAAGAAGACCAGAAAGGCAAGAAGCCTAAACCCACGGCAGGTTTAGTGCCATACATGGTGGGTGACAGGCCCAACACAGATGCCAGTGAGTTATGCAGGGCATGGGGTAAAGTTACGGATCAGACGACACTCATCTTCTTTGATCCAGGTGCCAAAGCCAACTTTATCTCATCAGAGTTAGCTATGAAGCTGGGCATCAGAGCTGAAGAGATGGGGTACACAGCAGAGGCAGGGTTGGCATGTCCTGGCCACTGAGAGTGTGTTACTTCCATCATTGGAAAACTACGTCTGCATATCCAGTCGTATGTGGACACAGAAGAGTTCTACATCATGCCGCTGGAAGGTTGTGACGCCTTGTTGGGGATCCCGTGGATGTTCCGAGTGCATGGAGTCTTGGATGCCTACAACAAAAAGATCACTGTACAGCATAGGGGCAAAACTCACATCTTGGATGTAAAGCTTAAAGGAGAGTCAGTCCCTATTGTATCTGCTTCTGCTATCACTTTTGTAATAAAGAATCATCTTTCTGTGTACTTGATTTTTGCACGCGATGTCGCAGATAGTGATCAGTCAAATTTATCTGTGCTAGATAAAGAAAGGTCAGCATTTTTGCAAAAGTTTAGTGACTGTTTTTGTGATTCATTACCGCCGCAATTGCCGCCAGAGAGAACTGACAACCATCGCATAGATTTGATGCCAGGGTGTAGCCCACCAAATAGACCTCCCTACAAGGTTAGTGTGGCGCAACAGAAAGAGATTATGGGCCAGGTTGAGGAGTTTTAGAGAAGGGGCTAATTCAGCCTAGTTCTTCACCCTTTTGCTCCCCAGTGCTCCTAGTGCAAAAGAAGGATGGCTCATGGCGCATGTGTATTGATTACCGTGCGTTGAATAAGAATACCATCAAGAATAGGTTTCCTATTCCTAGAATTGATGATATTCTCGATCGTTTATAGGGTGCTGCAATTTTCAGCAGGATAGACCTTAAGAGTGGGTACCATCAGATTCGTATAAGGCCAGAGGATGTGCACAAGACTCCGTTTAGAACGACATTTGGTCTTTATGAGTTTTTAGTGATGCCGTTTGGGCCAACAAATGCTCCTGCCACGTTCAACAGAATGATGGACCGGATTTTCCTCTTGCATCAACAGTTTGTTGGGACGTTCTTCGATGACATGATAGTGTATTCGAAGAATGAAGAGGAGCATAGGCATCACTTGACCATTGTGTTCGAAGAGCTGCGCAGTCACAGGTTACTTGTCAATCCTAAGAAAAGTGAATTCTTCCTCGAAGAGATCCACTTTCTTGGCCACATAGTCTCAAAGGATGGTGTTAGAATGGATCCCGCAAAGGTCGAAGCTATCAAGACATGGCCAAACTTAAAGACTGTGCACGATGTGAGAAGCTTCTTGGGATTGTGTTCCTACTATAGAAGGTTTATCAGAAATTTTGCAGAGATAGCATCACCTCTTCACGCTTTGCAAAAGAAAGAGGTCACTTTCAGATGGACCCAAAAAGAGATTTCAGCTTTTAGTCTCTTAAAGGAAAAGTTGACTTCAGATCCAGTTATTGTTTTGCCAGATCTCAGGAAGTCATTTGTGGTCCAGTGTGATGCGTGTGGCAGTAGCATCGGAGCAGTGCTAATGCAAGATGGACGGGTAGTAGCTTATGAAAGAGGAATTTTGCAAGGGCCAGAGAGGACTATGCAAGTCTATGAGAAAGAGCTCTTGGCCGTGATTCATGCGCTTTCTAGCTGGAAGCACTACCTCTTAGGTGTTGATTTTGTTGTCCAAACAGATGATCAGACCTTGCGATACTTCTTGACACAGTCAAAGTTATCCGAAAAGCATATGCGATGGGCAAACATTCTTTCCATGTTCCACTTCCAGATTATGTATGTGCAAGGCAAGAAGAATGTTGTGGCTGATGCATTATCAAGAAAGCCACAAATTTCAGCTGTGTCAATTCCTTATCATCATGAGCTAGATGACATGAAGGAATAGTATACTGCTGATGAAGATTGTGCAAGGATCTTTGAAAAGTTACAAGAGGGGCAACATCACGAGCACTACCTCCTCAGAGATGGTTTTATGATGATGCATGGCAGACTTTGTGTCACTAGGCCACTGCGACATAAGGTCATGGAAGAGAGTCATGTCCCACCTTATGCAGGGCATCGTGGCATTCATGCAACAGTTAAAGCAGTAGAGACATTCTTCTACTGGCCTACCTTGAGGGGAGATGTGGATGCCTTTGTGCGAGCATGCATAGTTTGCCAAAAGGTCAAGTTTGACAGGCAAAAGGCACCAGGGTTGTTACAACCACTGCCGATTCCGCATAAGCCATGGGAAAGCATTGCTATGAACTTTATCTTTGATCTTCCAAGAACGCCAACAAGGAATGATGGTATATGGACCATTATCTGCAGGTTCAGCAAGCAGGCCCACTTTCTCCCTGTCAGGAAGAAGATAAAATTTGACCAGACGGCACGCTTGTTCATGTACAATGTGTTTAAGTACCATGGTATGCCACAATCGATTATGAGTGATCGTGATCCTCGCATGACCAGTTTGTTCTGGAGAGGATTGTTTGAGAACATGGGCACTACACTCAAGTTCTCGTCTTCGTTTCATCCACAAACTGATGGACAGTCAAAAGAGGCTAATTCTACTGTCTTAGATCTGCTGAAATGCTATGTGTCAGATAATAAGGGCAAGTGGGAACAGTATTTTCCTATGCTTGAGTATGCGTACAATAATACGGTGCATTCGTCTACTGGCAAAGCACCTTTTGAAATTGTTGAAGGTGGCAAAAAGGTTCCTCCCATTTTGCATACAAAGGATAAGATCTTTGAGGCAAATCGATATGTTGAGAACATGGATGAGATGTATAAGAAGATTAGAGTTGCCTTGGAGAAGACTCGAGCAAAGCAGAAAAAGGCTGCTGATCGTCACCGTCATGAATTGCTGTTATCACCTGGTGATTGGGTTCTCTTAAGGTTCGAAAAGGAAAGGTTAAAGAAGATGAAGGACAAGGAACGACTGTTCCCTAAGCTCAGCATGCGTTACTAAGGGCCTTTTCAAGTGCTTGACAAGATCAGCAATGTGGCTTACAGCTGAAATTGCCTGATGCGTGAAAGATTCATAATGCGTATCGCGTGAGTCTTCTAAGACCCTTCGTGGGTGATGTGCTAGAAGATATGCCAGATGAGGATCAGCCAGAAGTTGAGGAACTTGATGAGATCCTGGTACCTGAGCAAGTTTTGGCACAAAAGGACAGAAAAGTTAAAGGACAAGTTGCAAGACGCTATTTGGTGAAGTTCAAGAACTATCCGCCTATGGATGCAAAGTGGATGGAAGAGCATGAACTATCAGAGTCACCAAATGTATTGCAGCTTTACCTTGAAGCCTTTGGGTTACAGCCTACTTATGCCCCAACTCAACGTGTGCAAGATAGAGCTAGTACATCAAATGTACATATGTATTCCGTGTAATAGATGGAAATGACAAAAGTATGAAGGCCTCATTAAGTCATTTGTATCTATGTGTTATGACCTTTCTTGCGGATACATGCGATGATAAAACAGTGTTAATAACACAAGATCATCAGTGGCGTGTATTTCTGGTATGCAATTGAGGACGTTTCCGATTTCAAGAGGGGGTATGTCACGGGGACGTGGCAACTGTTAACTATGTCATGAGGACGTGGCAACTGCTAACTTTAGTTGTTGGTTTCTTTCCAAGGGGTTTTGTTTTATTTTTGAGACCCTCTTCTTGAACTAGAAAACGGTCGGACATTGTATGGCCAATGTGAACGGTAGTTTCACCCGCAGATGGGTAATGGTCGGCACTGTTGTTTTGGGCCACGAAATGTGTTTGCGTCATTATCTCCTGTATGACTAGAGGAACACTTTACAACTCTGCCGCGAAGTCAACAGGCGACCGATCGGGAGATTTTTAAGCGGCGTACCCGAAACGGGAAAATGCTTGTAAATGCGCCAAGTGGCAAAATTTCATGGACTTCTCTCTTCCAGAAAAATGGGCACTCAATTTTTAACCTGGGAAGAGCCTCCTTTTGCATTTTGACACAGGTTAAGAGCTATGGAGTGCTTCCTTTCCCCCTTATGTACAGTGTGGTGCCAGGAGTGATGCTCTGCACGCTACGCACTGCTCTCTCTCCCCCCTACGAGCAGTATGTTATGCCCCACTAGTGGGCTTTTCATTTGACCAATTTGCAGTTATGTGGGTTCATGCGCGATTGCCGAGGCAAGAGCATCTTGCACAGGTACTGGATTAGCTAGTGGCTGATCCCCCGCAGGCACAGGTGAATTCGGAGAGGTTTCACGTCAGAAATCTCGTCCGATTCAAAGGGCAAGTAGCCCTACATGTGCAGGAGCTCTCCTACAAGCTACTTCGCACAATCTAGGCTAAGAAACACCTGTTCTGGCCCGATTTCGGCAGCATAACTATACTAGGACGCTTCACAGTCAGTATCCCTGCGCAATAGGTGACTTTCCTGATGCATACGGCGAGAATCTGCAGCACGCTGATTCTCTGTTTTCTGCCTCAAAAAGGGGCCAGTTCACCTGTACAGCGGTCCTCTCGCGTCCCCAAACCTCCTGGGGGTATTAGGGTCCGTTTAGGGCTGAAACGTCTGCTCGGAGCATTCTAGCTTCCGAGCCGTGTGTGTTCTTAAGTGTTAATCCCCGTTACAGGTTACCTTTGCAAAGTACTCTGTGTGTGTCTAAAGTAAAGAATTTCGGGCGATAGCCAACGCCTACCGCCCCACGGGCCGGTTTCAGAAGGGCTGCCAGCAAAATCATGGTTTGTAATGTCTCAAGGACGGCCAATCCCGAGATGATGACTTCATCAAGAAGAGCCTGCCAAGTATCCACAAACTTGGTAGCGTTTTGACCTTCTTGCATGTTGGAACTTGGTGTTCACCAATCTCTTGATCAGGGAGACTTGGTAAACTAAGTCAGTATGCTCATATGACTTTTGAAAGAAGGACCATATAGGTTCTGCTGATTGCAGAGACCGTACCATTTGCACTTGTCGATCTCCGCAATGGAGGATGATCTCCATGTGGGCAGTGTTGTCTTTAGTCGTCCACTCAGCTGGCACAGGACTTGGAGCTGGAGTGGAGACAACATCCCATAGTTGAAGCTCCTTGAGGTAGAGCTCCATATTCAACTTCCAGACTTGATAGTTGCTGCCATTAAGCTTGTCTATGGTGTGATACCTAGCTTTAAGAGAAGGGGTGGAAGAGCTCTCTGTCATCTTGCAAGGTTCTAGGTGCCTTGGAAGAGAGGAGCGAGCAGCAAGACGAATGTTGCTAAGAGGAATTAAGGGATCTAATTGCTTGCAAGCTTGAGGAGGCTGTTAAGCTAAGAGGGGCTCTGATACCATGTAAGAGAAATGAAACGAATGCTAAGACAAATGTTAAGCTAATCACTAATGCACACAGTGAGACAAAAACAGAGTACTCAGCTGAATGTGATGAAGCTTGATTGCATGATAATAAACTGAACTGATAGACCTGTTTATATACATGAATGGCAGTTGATTATGGGTGGTGGCTAAGAGCTAATCTAGGAGGTAGCTGGCCACTGATTTAGGAGTGGCTGGTGAGAAAATAGTGGGCCTAATTTGGGGTGGAGTGCACTCCCACTTAGAAGCATTTTAACAGTAGCTGGAGCTGAACGTGAAGAGAGAGGAAGCAGCCTCTAGGAAAAGAGAGCTGGCAGCCGGACTGAACTAAGGACGCAAGAAGAAGGTGCAGCCTGGCTGATTCCGATGGCTGGATCTGAAAACACAAGATGAAGATGACAAGCTCTTAATGGCAACTAAAACCGAAGGTTTTGTTCTTCTGCCCAATCTAACACTTAGTAAACTTCTAGAATGTACGGAAATAATAAACCAAGAAATGCCATAACACAGCACAGAACATTTCTAAAACATATATCTTTGTTAATTTGACGAAAACATTAGTCTTCTGAGCATGTTCGCAACTGTACGAGCCTATAATCCATTCGTCATTTCTACTCCATTTTTGAACAAATACACCATCCAACTTTGGGAGGTCCAGCCACAATATACACGATTTTTTATCGTCCTTTCTCAGTTAAAGCCAAAAAGCCTGAGACCACACTTCACAAACTAGGATACTCCTCTCTAAACCACTCCGAAAGTCTTCTATGTGAAGGTCTTGACGCATCATTCCTACAAAGCAACAAACAAGAACATCAAACGCACTTAACAAGAAAGTACTAAAAACAAAAGCATACATATATCCTGCTATTCTCACATGACAATAGGCAGTATGCATTTATGTATATTTATCCAAACAATCTATGGGCATGCATGTATACATAGTTGTTCCTACATACTTATAAATTATATGCACACCAACGCACATAGCAGCCATGTACATACCATTTCAGTTTGCCCGCTGGAGTTGTCCTTCGTTGTCGATGAACATATAATGGTCGCCTGGTAGGGCAGTCCTTGCACGAACGGCATCATGTAGCTCCTCCCTACTACCCTCTTCATCTATAATCTTCAGAATTTACTGTTTCCTGTGACAAATATCACTGGACATTCACAAGCAAGAAAATAGGCAGACAAGGACGGAGCGATATCACCGTCTGCTAAGCCTGAAACTAGCTCAGTGACATCGTTCCAAACTCCTTCAAATTGACTTCCATAAGTCGGCATGAGAGAAAGGTCCCCTGCATCACGTCTGAAAATAATGCCCGTCACTGAAATAAAACATAGTACTACTGTAAGAAATCTATATTAATGATCCACACATAAAGTGCACGCGTCCAGCACTCTCTTGTGCTCTCCCATTCTCCAATCCACACGTTCTGCTTTGCCTCCACCTTTACCAGCCACCACTGAAGGGCAAGGGCGCACAACCCTTCTGCTCATTGGATTGGATTCAAGCCCCAAATCAACGCTCGTTTCTCAGTTTCACACTTAGTCCGTGGCTGTCGATCACCCATAACTTCCACAGTTATACCACCGAGAGGCTTCTCTATGTACAGCCCATGCCTATCTCAACCCCACACTCATCGCCTCGCTTGCACCCTGAATCGTGTCCAACCGGATCGGCTTCAATCTTCTCTACCAGCCCCTCTTGTTCAAGCTGTTACCACTGCCCTTGCTTACTCTCGAATCAACCCATACCCATATCGCACCCCCTTCATTAGCCTGGATGGATCAAAGCTGCCCTTTATCCTCTTCATCGTGCTTAATTGCCTGCACTCGCCAGCTATTATCATTGCTTGATTGCAGTTGCAAGCCCCTCATAACCTGCAAGCGCCATCGATTTACACCCTGTGTGCTGTTGCATTTGGCTCGTGCTAATTACAATTGGCCAGCGCTAATAGCTCAGGCCTCCTCTTACATGCTTCCAGGTTGCCTCCGCCCTTGGTATGCTTCTACTTGCTCTTATTCGGCCTATTGAATCAGCCCTCGTATCCCACCCTTTGATCAGCCTCGATTCACCAACGTTGCCTTTTCTTCTGATCACGAGGTAGTTGTCTATTCCATCCACGCATGTCAACTTCAGTCCCTGCTTCATTATCGAAAACAGTCACACCAGCCCCTGCGTTATCTGTTTGTGGAAGTTTCCTCCAGTGCAGGACCTCGGAAGGGCCAGCATCAAGGTTTTGCTCACAACCTTTTTCGAGTTCAAAGCCCTCACGAGGTAATGTTGGCGAGGGGGGGGAGGGAGTAGCAAGGCACGCGCTGCGGTAGGTGCCATCACGAACAGCTGGAGGCGGCTCGAACAGCAAGGCAGCAGCCGGACCCTCAAATAGCAGGCTGAGCACGACACGCAAGGCGAGGGTGCGAGTAGCAGGTACGGTAAAAAAGCGGGGCCGTGAGAGGAGAAGCGCATGTACACAGTGAATGGCATACTACATAAGCCTAGTAAAAAAGTAGATGTGTATGCAGCTGCTCAAAGGGTGGCTCGGATTCACTGCTTTGTGCTCTGGCTAGAGACGTCATATGCAGCTTGGTCAAAATAATAAGCCACACTAGGAGACTCTATTGACGTAATCCTCTTTGTGTATAGCCGCTCCTACTCCTTCATGGGATCAATAAACCACTAAAAGTTGATCATCTGCATCATCGCAATTGTTACTCTAAGTATGAAATTTAAAGACACATTAAACAAATCGAACTACTCAATATATATCTATCTGAAGACTCGTAACAGATCGTGTTTTAGGTTTTCAAATTACTTGATTGGATGAATGTGTCACTTGGATTGCTGTTGATGAGGACGACACAAATGATGCAACATTTTGTCCCTGGCCGTGGGTTGCCACATGTGGACTTCTTGGTACATATGTGAGAATGGAAAACCTTTGTACTACTGGATTCGTCTACTGTGAACATCAAGATATAGAGAAATATTATGTAAGATAAAGGTGGGATATAAGAAAGAGAAACAGTTAGAAACAAAACACTTTGTTTCCATTACCTGGCTAACTAGGGCACCCAGTGAAATGCTTGGAATACAAGATCGTCCTTCATTGTGCAGGTATATTGAAATCTCTTGCAGCGAACTCCAGTCTTTAACAAATCCATGGTTGTTTGTTATGAACGAGACCTACACATTTCAAGAAACTTACATTCTACTTATTCACAAGGCTAGCAAGAATTATATTCACAAGAAAAATAAAATTATATACCTTTCGTGTAGACGAGCTGGGCCTCATTGCAATTAAGATTGCTTGCACATAGATGCTAAGATTGTTACTCGTTATGCCCCAAGTTACCTTTCAACAAAGAGTAACGATCTTAGCATCTATGTGCAAGCAATCTTAATTGCAATTAGGCCCAGCTCGTCTACACGAAAGGTATATAATTTTATTTTTCTTGTGAATATAATTCTTGCTGGCCTTGTGAATAAGTAGAATGTAAGTTTCTTGAAACGTCTAGGTCTCGTTCATAACAAACAACCATGGATTTGTTTAAGACTGGAGTTCGCTGCAAGGGATTTCAATATACCTGCACAATGAAGGACGATCTTGTATTCCAAGCATTTCACTGGATGCCCTAGTTAGCCAGGTAATGGAAACAAAGTGTTTTGTTTCTAACTGTTTCTCTTTCTTATATCCCACCTTTATCTTACATAATATTTCTCTATATCTTGATGTTCACAGTAGACGAATCCAGTAGTACAAATAATACTATAGTGACAATTGCGATGATGTAGATGATCAACTTTTAGTGGTTTATTGGTCCCATGAAGGAGTAGGAGCGGCTATACAGAAAAAGGATTACGTCATTAGAGTCTCCAAGTGTGGCTTATTATTTTGACCAAGCTGCATATGATGCCTCTAGCCAGAGCACCAAGCAGTGAATCCGAGCCACCCTTTCAGCAGCTGCACACACATCTACTTTTTTACTAGGCTTATGTAGTATGCCATTCACTGTGTACATGCGCTTCTCTGCTCGCGGTGCCACTTTTTTGTCGTACCTGTTGCTCACACCCTCGCCTTGCGTGTCGTGCTCGGCCTGCTATTTGAGTTGCCGCCTGCTGCCTTGCTGTTCGAGCCGCCTCCAGCTTCGAGATGGCACCTGCTGCAGTGCGTGCACTGCTGCCCCCTCGCCAACATTAACCCTTACCCCGTCATGGCTTTGAACTCGAAAAAGTTTGCAAGAAAAACCTTGATGCTGGCCCTTCCGAGGTCCTGCGCCGGAGGAAACTTCCACAAACAGATAACGCAGGGGCTGGTGTGACTGTTTTCGATAATGAAGCAGGGACTGAAGTTGACATCGTCGGTGGAATAGACGAGTACCTCGTGATCAGAAGAAAGGGCAACGTTGGTGAATCGAGGCTGATCAAAGGGTGGGATATGGGGTGATTCAATAGGCCGAATAAGAGCAAGTAGAAGCATACTAGGGGCGGAGGCAGTTTGGAAGCATGTAAGAGGAGGTCTGAGCTGTTAGCGTTGGCCAATTGTAATTAGCACGAGCCAAATGCAGCAGCACACAGGGTGTGAATCGATGGCGCTTGCAGGTTATGAGTGGTTTGCAACTGCAATCAAACAATGATGATAGCTGGCGAGTGCAGACAATTAAGCACGATGAAGAGGATAAAGTTCAGCTTTGATCCATCCAGGCTAATCAAGGGGGTGCGATATGGGTATGGGCTGATTCGAGAGCAAGCAAGGGCAGCGGCAGCAGCTTGAACAAGAGGGGTTGGTAGAGAAGATTGAAGCCGGATCCGGTTGGACACGATTCAGGGTGCAAGCGAGGCGATGATTGTGGGGTTGAGATAGGCGTGGGCTGTACATAGAGAAGCCTCTCGGTGGTATAACTGTGGGAGTTATGGGTGATCGAGAGCCGCAGACTAAGTGTGAAAACTAAGAAACGAGCGTTGATTTGGGGCTTGAATCCAATCCAATGAGCAGAAGGGTTGTGCGCCCTTGCTCTTCAGCGGTGGCTGGTAAAAGTGGAGGCAAAGCAGAACGTGTGGATTGGAGAATGGGAGAGCACAAGAGAGTGCTGGAAGCGTGCACTTTATGTGTGGATTATTAATATAGATTTTTTACAGTAGTACTATGTTTTATTTCAGGGACAGACATTATTTTCAAACGTGATGCAGGCGACCTTTCTCTCATGCCGAATTATGGAAGCCAATTTGAAGGAGTTTGGAACGATGTCACTGAGCTAGTTCCAGGCTTAGCCAACGTCACCATGAAACGCGTTTCGACAGGTCAGGATAGGTGAAACGTTTCGAGCCTTGAAACGTTTCGCTCACCAAGTGAAACACAAGCCGTTTCACTAACAACAAGTTACCATAGTTTTAGTTTCAAAGTCGCTAAACGCACGGTTCGGTCTCACGTTTCACTGTGCTCTCATTTTGGACTGAAACGTTTCATGGTGAAACGCCACGTTTCAGGGTGAAACGTTTCGGCCTTGAAACGTTTTGCGGTTACGCTGGGCTTAGCAGACGGTGATATCGCTCCGTCCTTGTATGCCTATTTTCTTGATTGTGAATGTCCAGTGACATTTGTCACAGGAAACAATAAATTTCTGAAGATTATAGATGAAGAGGGTAGTAGGGAGGAGCTACATGTGCCTCAGTATTCAGAACAGGTGGTGGTGCAGCTGGTTTGGCTAGCACTGCGATCTTCTCCTTGTCAGGTGGCTTATTAACTAGTTCCAACACTCCTACATTCTGCTTGGGAGCCGGTGGAACGGTTCTGGGTGCGAAATCGCCTAGCAGTGCACTTGACCGGCGCAGAAATTGAACCCCACTCCCTGTAGATAATAGCTTGGAGGTTGTGTTGTTGGGCCTAGATTAAGCCGGTTGTGCAAGTGTTAGAATGCTTGTAAGTGGGAGTGCACTCCACCGCAAATTAGGCCCACTATTTTCTCACCAGCCACTCCTAAATGAGTGGCCAACTACCTCCTAGATTAGCTCTTAGCTACCACCCATAATCAACTGCCATTCATGTATATAAACAGGTCTATCAGTTAAGTTTATTATCATGCAATCAAGCTTCATTACATTCAGCTGAGTACTCTGTTTTTGTCTCACTGTGCGCATTAGTGATTAGCTTAACATTTGTCTTAGCATTCGTTTCATTTCTCTTACATGGTATCAGAGCCCCTCTTAGCTTAACAGCCTCTCAAGCTTGCAAGCAATTAGATCCCTTAATTCCTCTTAGCAACATTCGTCTTGCTGTTCGCTCCTCTCTCCCAAGGCACCTGGAACCTTGCAAGATGACAGAGAGCTCTTCCACCCCTTCTCTTAAAGCTAGGTATCACACCATAGACAAGCTTAATGGCAGCAACTATCAAGTCTGGAAGTTGAAGATGGAGCTCTACCTCAAGGAGCTTCAGCTATGGGATGTTGTCTCCACTCCAGCTCCAAGTCCTGTGCCAGCTGAGTGGACGACTAAAGACAACACTGCCCACATGGAGATCATCCTCCATTGTGGAGATCGACAAGTGCAAATGGTACGGTCTCTGCAATCAGCAGAAGCTATATGGTTCTTCTTTCAGAAGTCATATGAGCATATTGACTTAGTTTACCAAGTCTCCCTGATCAAGAGATTGGTGAACACCAACATGCAAGAAGGTCAAAACGCTACCAAGTTTGTGGATACTTGGCAGGCTCTTCTTGATGAAGTCATCATCTCGGGATTGGCCGTCCCAGAGACATTACAAACCATGATTTTGCTGGCAGCCCTTCCATCCTCTTGGCGGGCATTCATCACCATCAACTGTGAATCTGCAGCTACAACCCTTGGTAGCCAAAATCCACCAAGAAGAGGCTCTCCACGCTCAATCTACGGGAGCCCAACCAGTGGCACTTGCCACCACCATAAAGCCAGCTAAGCCTCGCGGCAATACCTCCAACCGCCAAGGCTCCTTCAACAATAGCAAGGAACCTCCTCGCCACCACCATTCAAACTTCAATCGTGGTGGTCGTCAACGACAGTACCATGGTGGAAAGAGCAACCCTCATGCTCACTTTCAATGCAACTTCTGTCACAAACATGGACACCTAGAAAAAGATTGTCATCAGAAAACGAGGAATCAAGCAAGTAGAGGACTTCTCCCAAGCTACGTCCACCAAAGGTTTAATGCAGGCAACTTTAGCCCATATCCTCAAGCCCAAGCTCATTATACTGAGCTATCTCACTATGATGGCACCAGCCAACCACTTCTCATTCCGCCCCATCCGCCCATGTAGCTGTATGCTACTTTCCTTGATGCCAACTCTACCTCTGCTGATATGTGGTTCCTCGATACTGGCGCCACTTATCATATGACATATCACAAGGAATGGCTCAAGAATTTTACCTCTCTCTATCCCATTAGAAGTCAGTTTAGGAGATGATAGCACCCAATCTGCTCAAGCTTATGGTGATGTTGAAATCACTTTGCCTGAAGGTCGAAAAATCATTGTACCTCAAGTCTACTATGTTCCTGGTCTATGCAAAAATTTCATCTCTGTGTCCGACCTTACTGATCAAGGCTTGAAGATGGAATTCTCTCGTCTCGGTTGTCACATCCATGCTCGTGCTCCTAGTGGCTAGATTTTCACTATCACTTGTCCTCGGCAAGGTAAGCTATACCCTCTTGGTAATTCATCTCCATCGGCTTATGCTCTCGCCACTATAGCCAACACCGCTATGCAAGAAGAAACCCTCAAGTGGCACTATAGGCTTGGCCACATTTCTCAGCACGCTCTCCATCAAATGAAGAATCGACAGCTACCTGTTGGCCTTAGCTCTTGGCCTTCCGAAACAATTGTCTTCTATTAGTCTCTGTGAAGGTTGCATCATTGGTAAAGCTACTCACAAACCCTTTCCTAACTCTTTATCTCGCACTTCACATCCGATTGCTCTTATTCATTCAGATCTTTGCAGCCCTTTCCCTATCCAATCCCTCACAGATCATAAATATTTGCTTACTTTTATAGATGATTATTCCCGCTACACATTTGTTTATTTTCTATCAGAAAAAACCTCCACACTCTAACACTTTCAGTACTATAAAGCTCAAGTTGAGAATCACACTGGACGACGCATTCAACGATTTCGCTCCCACCAAGGTGGTGAGTACACTTCCAATGCATTCCGCGATCTTTGCCACACAAGTGGCATACTTCATGAATTCAGCATACCCAACCACCCTCAACAAAATGGCGTAGCAGAGCGTAAAAATCGCACTTTGCTCAATGCTGCTCGCGCCATGCTCGCTCAAGCGCAATTATCTCCCAGATACTGGGAAGAGGCAGTCTCTACGGCTTGCTATCTTCAAAACCGTAGCTACAACTCTACACTTCAAGGTGATACACCCTATGCTCATTGGTTCGGCACTCCATCCACTCTCACTCACTTATGTATCTTCGGCTGTCCTGCATATGCCCTTGACACTCATTCGCCCTCCAAGTTGGCACCTCGCAGTACTCGCCACATCTTCGTCGGCTACGGCGACCCCATTGGCATAAAAGCTTACAAGCTTTTCAATCCAGGTACCCACACCTTTATCTAGAGTTGTTCCGTTGTTTTCTTTGAAGAGCTTTTTCTCCACATGGACTCCGGTCCTACTTCAACCCATCCCTCTACATTGGCACCCGCACCACCTCCTTCAGCACCCGGTCCGCCCACAGTTCTACTCTCCCCGGTCTTCTAACTACAAGGTGCTTCCTCCTCGGATTCGCATAATTCCTCTTTATCCACTGCTCCCCGCTCACCCACACCACCTTCTTTCCAGCACCCCTGGTTGCCCCTTCACCTGCTATCGCTCCTCTTCATGTTGATGAGCCACCTTCTCCCTCACTTATGGCTGAAGTCGCCCCTGCTACAGTTGCGCATGAGGTCTCCTTTGCTATTCCCTCTATCCCGGCTGCCATTCCCTCACCCACGTCACGTTATTTGTCTAAATTACCTCCCACTATCGTATTGGCTAAATCAACTCAATTAATCCCCTTTTTTAAGCCACGTCATCACCTCAATTTAGGCTCAATTTCATCAAGCGGTCACTCGCCACCTTTTCCCTGCAATCATGCCTCCCTCCTTGCAACCTCAGCAGGGCATAAATCACCTCAATCTGCTCCTCCTCTTCACACATACCATCGCCGTACTCGCCCCACTCCTGTTTTGCTGCTCTCCTTGACACCTCACACATCATGGCTCGTAGCTGAGCTCCCTCCTCTCCCTCTCCCTCACAACGTATTCAGCACATGAGCCGGCCCACACACATTCAGGCTGCACTCTTACTCCCACCAACTTCACTCGCCCCACCCTCTCTGAAGTCGAATCTCAAACCTCTGAGACTGCTACTTCTCCCCAACCAACCTCATCATCAGCTACCACATCCTCGGCATTCTCTCCTCCTAGTTCGAGTGAAGCTTCACCCGTTCATCGACGCGCTCGCTTATTGAAGGACATCTATCAAGAAACCTGTTTTCACACCACCCTCTCCGAAGAAGCTGTCTCCCAAGAAATTTCCGCCATCCTCGAAGAGAACGTCGGCCCCTCCATTTCAGCTGCCCTCAACTCCGATGAAGCCCCCGCTTGGATTGAAGCAATCCATGCTGAGCTCGCTGCCCTTCATCACTGTCATACTTGGACATTGGTTCCCCGGCCACCTCATCATAATATAATCGGGTGCAAGTGGATCCTGAAGCGCAAGCTCCACCCTGATGGTTCTGTTGAGCACTACAATGCGCTGCTTGTTGCTCTAGGCTTCACCCAGCGTCCCGCTGTCGACTACAATGGTATGTCATCTTTTCGTCTCCTTGTCGCCATTGCTACTGCTTTTGATCTCCCACTACATCATTTCGATATTATCACTGCTTTCCTACATGGTTTGCTAGAAGAAGAAATTTATATGCATCAGCCCCCCCACTTCATTGATCCCCATCACCCCAGTTATGTCTGTTGCTTGCATCGCCCCATATATGGTCTCAAACAAAGCTCTCGTCAATGGTATTTGCGCATGCACAATCATCTCTCCAACAATGGTTGGATTCGCCTGTTTGCTGATCCTAATGTCTATGTGCTTCACCGTCCTTTTGGCTTTGCAATCTTAGGTCTCTTTGTGGATGATATCCGTGTGGTTGCATCTCATCCTGCCATCATTGACATAGTGCATGATATGCTTGCCTCCAACTTTCTTATTAGTGACAAAGGTCCCATGGATTTCTTTCTTGGCATCACTGTCTCTCGTGATCCTAATGGTCGCTTCATAAAGCTTTCTCAATCACACTACATCAAGCAAATTCTTGCGCAATTCGGTATGCACTCTGCTAATGGCCAGCCCACACCACTTGCCCTCAATGCCAAGCTGGCTCGAGAACTTCACCCCTACACTAAAGCTGATGCTACTGCTCTTCAAGATTTCAAATACAATAAGCTTCTTGTCCAGCTTCGCTATCTCATTACTTGCACTCGCCTTGACCTTTGCTATGCCGGTCACATTCTCTCCCGTGCACTTCAGCTCCCTCGCCGCATCCATCGCCAAGCCGCCCTCCGTTGCCTCCGCTACCTCAAACACACTATGCATTATTCCTTAACATTCCATCGCCAGGATGGTCCTCTTGCTTTTACAAGATATGTGGATGCCGACTCGGCTGCTCAAGATCCTCTTCGACATTCTACCTCAGGATATGTCTTCACACTCGCTGGCGGAGCTATTACATGGACTTCCAAGCGCCAAAACACCATCGCACATTCTTCTACGGAGGCGGAGTACGTTGCGGCCTCACTTGCTTCTCACGAGGTCCTTTGGCTATCTCAGCTCATCTATGAGATGCGGCTTCCCATCCTTATGGATCGAAGCTCTATTTCCCTTTATTGCGACAACCAATCAGCCATTGCTTATCATGCCTTGAAGGAATTGGTGGAGCATGGTTTCATTTCCCTCATCTACACTCCTACAACAGATAATTGGGTTGATTGTCTCACCAAGCCTACTGATCAAGCCAAGTTGTATGCATCATATCAGATGCTTGGTCTACTCTCTTGAACTTAATTTTCAGGGGGATCTCTCATCACACTCATCAAGTTCCTTTGTTTTGTTGTCGTGTTCTCCCACTTAAGGGGGGATGTTAAAATGCTTGTAAGTGGGAGTGCACTCCACCCCAAATTAGACCCACTATTTTCTCACCAGCCACTCCTAAATCATTGGCCAGCTACCTCCTAGATTAGCTCTTAGCTACCACCCCTAATCAACTGCCATTCATGTATATAAACAGGTCTATCAGTTCAGTTTATTATCATGCAATCAAGCTTCATTACATTCAGCGGAGTACTCTGTTTTTGTCTCACTGTGCGCATTAGTGATTACCTTAACATTTGTCTTAGCATTCGTTTCATTTCTCTTACTACTCCTTCTCGGTTCAATTCAGCTCACGCAGCTGCAACTCCTATTCGCTTACTCGCTGCCTCGTCTTATCAGCACCTTAAGACGTTCGCTTCTGCAGGGTGGCGGCTCGCCTCTTGAAACGCTTTAACTGCAGCTTTTTCCCTCCTTCACCAACAAGGCCGGGGCAGCTCCTCCTTAATTGATTATAACCCAAGGCAGTGCCGCTTCAATTCCTCTCTCTTCAGCAGCTCTTCCTCCTTCGTTGCTCCTTCCTCACGCTAGGCTGCAACCTTTGTGCTCCCGTGAGCGTTTTAGCTTCTCAGGGTGGCGGCCAACGCTATCGGTCCTTATAAGCTTTAGCTTTATTTCAATACCTTGACTTCCACGTAAGCTTTAAGGCTTTCCCTTTGCTGCTCGACCACCTCCTCCAATCACCCACGATTCTCCAAATTATCTTCATTTCCAATCATCAATGAGATCATCCATAAGTGTATAATCATCTTGACCATCATCATCAGTGCCAAAAGAAGAAAGATGAGCGACATCTTCCACACTCTCCAATTATAACTGTTCGGCTTAATGTACTCTTGGAAGCATTCCTTTGACTTGCAGGAATCGGAGCTAACGATGACGATTGGCATGGCAATCTAAGCAACTTGAATGTGTGCTCCATAGCGATATGTAGTATCCGCATCAAATGCATACGACCACCAAAGGCAACCTAACTCTCCTCGAGCACCATAGTGGCGTCGCCTCGTCATCTTCCTTGGATTTCATAGCATGCTGTCTTCACGTCACACATCGTTCTACCTTTCTACCCTTCACCACTTGGCACTCGTCTAGTTTCAACACAAATATGGCTATTCCACATGTCTCCTTGATAGTAAGGTCGTAGAATTGGATCATGGCTTGTTGTAGTACCTAAACATCAATGTACACATTGTTGAATTGGTTGCAATAGAAAGGCTTATTGGAAGATTGTGGCATTGCATCTCAACCCATTTGTAACTGCCAAACATGGTCTCGATTTCCTTGTTCATTCATTTTCTTGCCGAAAACATTGTATGGGATTGGAAGTAGGAACGAGAAAAACCCTTTACACGCAATCCAATCGTGATTGAGCAATAGATAGTTGTATAACCCTTATGGCTAATACATGTAGAATCACAATTTTGAAGCATTTCCCTTGGTGAGATAATGCCCTGAAGGTCCTTCAAAACGTGTTATTGCAAGGATTGTTGTAGCTCCTTGTTTGATGGATCAACTAGCATATTTACAATATCCTTAAAATACGTTGCAGGAGTGCGGCTTGTATTTCACCCTTAGTATCTTGACTTTGTAACTTTCTTTGCCTTACAGCAAGTGGTTTTCCAAGCATCACATTTGGAGCCGGTATCAATCCCTCCTTTGAAATTTGGTTCTCGTTCTTGGAGTAGGTTTCCCACCCATCAGAATGCACAACTGACGGAAAATTTGGCACCGTAGGTGCTAAACCAAGCAGTTTTCCACCACCTCTCTCTCTCTCTCTCTCTCTCTCTCTCTCTCTCTCTCTCTCTCTCTCTCTCTCTCTCTCTGTGTGTGTGTGTGTGTGTGTGTGTGTGTGTGTGTGTGTGCTGTGCTATATAAGCTCCCTACCGCCTTTCCTCTTGAATCAAGTCGACCCCCTCTCTTGCGCCAGAGAGAGAGAGAGAGAGAGAGAGAGAGAGAGAGAGAGAGAGTCTATGTATCTGGTTGTGAATTTCTTGGGCCATCTTGTTCCGCACCTAAATAGGAGCAGCTCAAAGAGTTCTCTTGATTTTTCAAGCAAGAAGAAACGATTAAGTCACACACACACACACACACACAGAGTATTAACGCATAACGCAGCTCTCCCGGGATATTATCAGTTGACTGATCACTTGCTTCACAACAGCCGTAACATTTTGTTACTTGCTTGACGACAGCTGTTACGTTAAAGTAGCATTACAGAAAGCTAGCTACATTAGAACTCCATCAAGGGAGCTTTGTTTCTCAAAAGATTCAAAAAATGAAACGAAAGCTTCTTGTTTCTGCTGCTGGTAGCCTCAAAACGTAGAAGAAGTCCTACAGGTAGAAGGAGTCCGCTCTTAAGAGATCCAAATATACTTCAAAAGCTAAGCGTGCTTTTCTGCTTGCACACTTGCTAAGAGAGAAACCTTGCTGCGTGTCTTGTCGAAGAATAAGACAACAAAAATCTCCATAACAGACAGCTTAAGAATTCCTTATTTATAGCATTCTTAATTATAAAACCAGCATATCATGAAATTTTGTTTAGGAATCGTTTTTTATCACAATCTTGTCCTCTCTTGCCTCCCCCGAGCTAACTTCATTAGGGCAAGAAGCCTTTTCTGAGAAATATGAATTCTTTTTGTCCACTTTGTCCAAAATTCTTATTGGTGCACAATTGAACCTTTTAAATAAGACTCCTTTGGATCAAATTTTCAGCCATGATTTCTCAGCTAAAATAGAATATTGATTGCACACGCATCGGTACTGCGGGTATGCATTCTTTATCAAGATGATTCATTTCTACTTGTCTCTTGTGCCCATTATTTAAGACGGTCCTTCTGTTGTCATTCCAGTAAGACTCTCATTCTAAACTTTTATTCTTATAGAGTTATTGTTGAATGCGTCTCTAGTTAGCTTACTCCTGATCGATCAGAAACCATGATACGTATTTCTTATATATATGATTATATATCTCTTATGTATAATTTTTTTTTGTGTGTGTGTATATATATATATTTATTTATTTATGCACACACACACACACACATACACAAATGCATGCGTGTGTGTGTGTGTGTATATATCTATTTATATATATATAATCTTAAACTTAAGTAATAAGCTGACACAAATTTAGTAACAAGAATTTAATTTGTGTGGTGTGACAAAATCAGGAGGTGTGCCCCGTATTAGACATCACTTAGTTGATGGAAATTCACATGGTATAAGTGCTTTTTGTAAGGGTGTTGGTGCATACAAGGCGACCGATCGATTAAATACACAGCTACAGCCTACTAGGAAAGGTTCCTTCAACCAAAAGAGTATGCATCTCAGAGGAAAATCAAGTTACACATACTGCTAGTCTACAAGAGGATGAGAGCAACCACACTAAAATCCCAATACCGTGACTGAAAACGGTTGGCATGCTTCTAAAATTAGGCAAGTAACCTTTATCAATAGTGTTCATACCATCACATTAGAGGATGTGCAGCTAGCACTCAATAAAGCAGTATACTTCAGAGGAGGCTCACTATTGATGGTTACACATGATTTGTGAAATACAGCTTGGAAGAAGATTAGAGAGTATGGTGTCAGCTTCACTGCACTAACTTACCATCATATGGGAAATCAACTTCTAGATAAATGTTTACTGTAAACATAAGAGAATGTGAAAAGGCTGATAATAGACCAAACCGCACAGTTAGGTTGCTCAATAGTTAGTGATGGATGGTCAAACGTACAAAGGCGTCCTTATTTTATGCTGGTATATAGCTATCTATTTCTCAATCATGATAGGATTGCATCCAAAGGGTTTGTCTCCATTCCTACTTCCAACCCCACACAATGTTGTCATGGAAGGAAAATGTATGAACGAGGGACTTGACCATGTATGGTAGTTACAAATGGGTTGAGAATTCTCTATGTATCAGCCACAAGGGGTATTTAGCTATCTATTGCTCAATCATGATATGATTGCATCCAAAGTTTGTCTCGATCCCTACTTCCAACAAGAAATATATGAACAAGGGAATTGACCATGTTTGGTAGTTACACTAGGGACTTCACAATCCCATAATATTTCTAGTTGGAATTAAATATTTCCATCAGGGTATCTCCCTTAGATGATTCTCCCTATCAGGAACAATTTTTGCCTATAGGGAAACGAGCTTCAACATGGGAATATATACTACCAGTAGAAGTATAGTCCCACAAGGTAAAGAGGCTAATATGAAAAATAATCCTAATTGAGAAAAGAAACCAACAAGGGAGAATGTGATCTCTGCATAAGATCAATGTCTATACAGATCACAAGAATCTAAAGTACTTCATGACGTCACGTGTCTTAAATTGTCGCCAAGCAAGGTGAAGTGGTCTTTTTATCAAGGTTTGATTTTGCTATTTCTTATAGGCCTGATGGCCATCAACAAGGTAAGCCAGATGCCTTATCAAGACGATCCTACCTTGCACCTAAAGAAGGTGATGCAGCTTTTGATCAACAAGAGTAAGTAACTTTGGAACTTGAGCAACTTAAACTAAACGCTACCATAAGCAAACCCCCGACGGTTCTAATTTCCTTGTCAAAGTGAAGCACCAAGCTGCCAAGGACCCGCTTGCCCAGAACATTAGAAGACGGCTCCAACAACAAGACGATTTAAACGAGCATTTTGAAGCAATTGATGGATTGATTTACTACAAGGGCCTCCTCTATATTCCGCTAGGCTCTATCCGCTTGGAGCTACTTCAACAAAGGCATGACATTCCATCAACAGGGCATTTTGGGATCAATAAGATAATCGAGCTTCTATCACGTGATTTTTGGTGGCCTCAAATGTGGAAACTTGTCAAGGAGTATGTAGGTACTTGGGACGCATGTAATCGATCAAAAGCCACTCATCATCTTCCTCATGGATTACTCCATCCCTTACCTGTTCCAAGCAAGCCGTGGTCATCCATCTCCATGGATTTCATTGGGGAGCTGCCCTTGTCACAAAGATTTGACTCCATTCTTGTGGTCGTGGACCGGTTTACAAAGATGGCACATTTCATTCCAACCACCAAAACCATCACCAGTGCAACTACGGCTAAGCTCTTCCTACAACATATCTATCGTTATCATGGATTACCGGATGACATTGTTTGTGATCGAGGTCCACACTTCATCTCTAGTTTTTGGCAAAGTCTTTTCAAGCTACTGTTCAAATAAACCTCTCCTCAGCCAATCACCCACAAAGTGATGGACAAACCAAGAGGGTGAACCAAGTTTTGGAACAATATCTTCGTTGTACAATCAATTATCACCAAGATGATTGGGTCGAGTTATTGCCACTAGCAGAATTCTCCTCCAACAATAGCTTTCATGCCTCCACTCGTCACACTCCATTCTTTGCTAATTATAGTCAACATCCCAAAGAGGATATCCACATGTATCATCAGGTAAAGAATTCAGCTGTTGTAAATCTTGCGGAACATTTGTTAACACTTCACCAAGAGCTGAAAATTAATATCCAGGAAGCCCAATTCAAGTATAAGGAAAGTGCGGATCTACATCGCATGTAGTATCCCCAATACAAAAAGGGGGATAGAGTGTGACTTCTTCGGCATGATTTGCGTTCAACGTGACCCTGTCAAAAGCTAGATTATAGAAAGCTTGGGCCATCTAAGATCATCCGTCAAGTAAATCCAGCTACTTATCGGCCACAATTGCCTTCATCTATGAAAATTCATCCAGTCTTTCATGTCTCGATCCTAGAACCTTGTCGCCACTCTAACCTTCCAGGTAGAACCTTGCAACCCCCACCTCTAGTTGTGATTCAAGGGCATGAAGAATATGAGGTCAAGAAGGTCCTAGATTCTCGAATTTCACGTGGCAGGTTACAATATTTGGTGCATTGGAAAGGTTATGATGTAAGCGAACAAACATGGAAACTACATCAAATCTTCGACATGCATCTCTCAAAGTCCAAGAGTTCCATCAACAACATCCATGGAAGCCAAAGCCAAGGAACACCACTCCTTCTCGTGAAACTCATTGCTAGAGGGGGAGGTAATGTCATGATGCCAAAGAAGCAAAGACTTTGCTAGAAGGTTTTGGAAGGGTCTAGAAGGTTCTAGAGGTTCTGGAAGCTCCTGAAAGGTTCTAGAAGGTTCTGGAAGGCCCTGTAAGGTTCTAGAAGATCTAGGACTTCTGGAAGGTCCTGGAAGATTCTAGAAGTCTTGGAAGAGTCTAGAAGGTTCTGGAGGTCCTGGAAGGTTCTGAAGCCCTAGAAGATTCTATAAGGTCTTGGAAGATTCTAGCAGGCTTCCTGCATCATCGCTTATGTCAACAACTCATAACCTCATAGGAAGATCCAGAGAATTCTAGCCTCCTCAAGTACTAGTATAAATAGGGGTCTTGGGCTACAAGCCCTTCAGTCTTGCCAACCTAAGTTGTGAGGCACCTGCATGGTAAGTCCTCTTGTAGTCCTTGTCTTGTCTTGTCTTGGTCTTGTCCTTGTAACCCTCG
Source organism: Adiantum capillus-veneris (assembly GCF_014529385.1). Classification (NCBI taxonomy): domain Eukaryota; kingdom Viridiplantae; phylum Streptophyta; class Polypodiopsida; order Polypodiales; family Pteridaceae; genus Adiantum; species Adiantum capillus-veneris. The sequence continues at coordinate 158,126,249 of NC_140931.1, forward strand.
AGGCATCTGCGTGATAAGTCCTCTTCTTGTTTAAGCCTTGCCTTGATCTTGCTCTTATTTAAAAGCCTTCTTGTAATCTAGTCTTGTTGAACACCTTGCGGTGTCCATAGCAGCGTACACATTTAGTAAAATGCTGAGACTTTCTATTTATCCAAGCGGTAAGCATGATTAGTTGTGTTCGATTTCATCTTGTAAAACTTTTCTAGGAGAACTTATAGGTTATGTCTTTTTCCAACATTCATGAACATATGTAATCATAAAATTGTTCAAATGTCCAACCAGATCCATATCATCCTATATCATCCTACACACACACACACACACATTGACTTAGAACTCATTCCATCAATTGTATTCATTGTTTTTGTGGTTAGTTCTAAAAGCCCTTGTAAGAGGATTTTATTATGCATTTATTTAAGTTCACAAACTTCTAGAACGAAATGATGATTCACAAATTTATTTAAATTTGAATTTACCACACACACACATGCACTCACATTTGATTCAAATTTAGGGAGTTTATCCTCTTTCTCCCAAAAAGTCATCATCATATAACATAGTTAATGACAAACATAAGCAACTCATCCAACACATATGTTATTGTCAACAATTTAGGCAAGTGATACAACATACTTAATGAGAAAACATGCACAAACTAACTCATTGCCCATGGAACAAGTTACATCCAACAACATATATATTCTAATCGATCACCATTTAGATTAAATGTTTTCCTTGCTTTCCCCCTATGAGAATTCCTTTGAAGCTCATCAATTCCTTGCATCCGCATGCTGGTAGACGATTTGCATGCATCATGGACTTCATGTGCGTCCTTTTGTGAGGACACATGCATGCTTCCTACCTTATGCTTACACACTGTGAAAGGGTATATCATTTGTGTATATCCTCCTAGCATAACCAAGCTTGAATGAACAATTTCCATGTACCTATTGTATGGATGCATGGAATACTTCTCCATCTCTAGCTGCTGCCATATCTTTGTAAAGAAGAGATGAGTGTATCTTTGGTAACGTCAAAGCCATACAAGTGTACAATCTCCATAACACAGATTCTCTTGATAGACCAGTCTCCCTTAAAATCTCCTCCTTGTTCTCCTTTAGAACTTGTTGTTTTGAATGTCAAATGCTCTCCCACATGTCCTCCACAAGGTTGCATCCGTACCTACGTACGGATCCGTGCAGTACGGTACAACCGTACGGTACGGTTCCGTACGTACGGATAGATAGTGTACGTTTTTTTTATTCACAATGTTTTTTTTTTTTTTTTTTTAAGGGGCATCTTGCCATTGAGCAATGGACTAAAGTTTATTGTTATATAGTGTATTCCCATTTTTCTGCCTTTTTGATGGTAGAGTTTGGACTGGTCACTATAGTATGATGTATCCATCTTTGTATGAGGATTGATAATCGGTCCTTAATCTTGACTCTTGATGTTTTATGTATTTTGATTCCGGTATCATGGTATGTTGAAGTTTTAAGTTTTAACTTTTCGCAATCGTGACTCATGTTTAGTGCTATTGAAATTTGACTAAGTGATGTATTCTAAAAGTTAAGTACGGATAACATTCGAAGCAGTATCTAATGGACATTGAAGCAGTATCTAATGGATGTTTGAAGTAGTATCTATGTCTAGACTCTATGTAGTTCCTAGTATGTATAGGCTAAAGTCACTATTCTTTTTGTTGTTACAAATACCTTACATACTGATTACGTACCGTACACCATACCTTTCCACCTTGGTCCTCCACCTTTCTCTTTTGAGGTGGATACCTTGATCGTTTTTTGTTCTCTCATTGTAGGCATACCTCCTATCGTGTGTATGTTCAAGTTGAGTGGCTATTGCTTTGTGATCCCTACAAAAGCTCGATTCACCATCTTTGACCCACATGAGGCTGCATTGTGCTAGGTGATCACTTGTGCATAACATAAGCATGGCTCTTAGCTTCACCCTTCCATAGTCAAGGCTTGCGTCTATGTTTTCCACTGCATATGCATAATCTACCTCAAGCCTATTTATGAAGAAGCGCTCCAAGTCATTAACCAATGGACATAATAAGGAGGCAAGAACATCTCCATGCTTCCTTTCTAAATCCTTGTGGGAGAGTGGAAGAAACAACACACAAATGGAACATATAATGGAGCTCTTTCCACAATTAAGCACCACAATATCCACTACTACACTATCTTTGATTGTTGTCTTAGCTGCTTGAAATCCATCCAATGTAACATCAATGCAAAATTGCGAGGATTCCCCTACAAAAACGTTGTAGTTTAACTGATATCAAATTCGAAGACTAGTTTATGATTGTTTAGAAAACAAAAGAATGGATTACCTTTATCATGACCCTTTCTTAGTTGATGTCTTTTCTGCACTTTGTACACTTGAAAGAGAATATCTTTAAGTGTTTGTTCCAACCAAATTGTAGCCCCCTACACTTCAGAGTAGGAGGAAAACTCAGCTTTGTAGTACATCCCATATTTTGGATTTCCACAAGGAACAAAAGCCTCCCAGGTCCCTGTGGATTCCAAAATTGTTGACATAGTCGTGTCTTTTCACCATCCCGATGTTCTATGATGTGATTTGGACTTGAGAATCCATCAATGTCCAACCATCTAGATCTTTCACGCCACATCTCAAGAAAATCATGAAAAGATTGGCTTTTGAATAGCAATTTAAGTTGCTCGTTTATTGAGATGTAATGGAAATGTATCATGTGTTTCTCTTTCTTGTTGCACTTAATACAACATTCACGACAAGTAGAGCAATTGCCTTTCAATGGACTTGGATTGGAAACATCCACATATGTACATCTAAGTACACCATCTTCACCATCTCCCAAAGTCAGGGGAGGAGTTCAAGTTCATGAGTAAAGTACTCATCACCAATGCACAATTTCCAGCTGAGTGGGTCAATCATTCCCTTGCTCTTGTGAAATTTCAATATTTGTAAGATGTTGTAAAAGGAACTCGTCTATCACATATGATCCCATCCCACTCATAGATTTTTTTATAAGAAGGGCGGCCAAACATTTACTATCATTTTCTTGAAGTGCATCAACCCCCTTGGAGCTTCCTAGCCCGTTATGGGGGACATTGTGGCGGAAGCATTTCTTCCACAACCATAAAAGACAAAGAGCTTGTAAACAAGGCTGCGACTCATTGGCCAGAGTCTACATTGGCCAGCCACAAGTGCAGTTCTTTGCTAGTACGCATGGGACAGCTAGAGGCATGACAAAAGAAGAGACTCGGACGAGTTGATGCTCTTCATAACCTAAAGTCCTTACTAAGAAACAAAGAAGATGCTCCAGTAACCATGGGTGAAGGAGATACTATATAACACAGCACGTATGATCCCTTCTTCTACCCCTAGGCATGATCAACACACTCACTACAAAATCAACCGTGAAGCAGAACAAGCATACCTATTTATATTGGGCTGGACGCCTGTGTCTCCAGGATTGCGCTCGTAGTTGTGCGTAGCAGGGCAATCTTGCATTCATCAACAACAAGGCCAGGCTTCTTTTCACGATGGAAGCCCACGAGCTGAGAATCGTGTAGGAAGTGAGGCATAGAAGATGCAACCCACAACTCGTGCATGGCGGATGATGCCCACGAAGTGAATCCCTCACACAGACCGTCCTTCTGGCAGGGAGACGCGAAGATCAAAAATCACGTAGCCTAGTAGGGGGTACCCAGCTGTAACAAATGAGAAAATCTATTCGTTTTCGAGCGCAGAGAACATGAAGGGTTAGTGGTAGAACGTGTGGTGGCGAAGTCCGGTTGTGTTTAGAAATCCGGTTGCATGTAGTTGTCGTGGCAGCGCTGCATGAGAGCCTTGCACAAGATATTGAGTGCACCTGCAAGCACTCACGGCATGCAGGCTAGGCAGCCTGATGAGCGCACCTGCAAGCACATAGAACACGCGGGCAGGGCAGCCTGCTGAGCATAGCTGTGAGCTGTTTGCTGCAGCAGTGGACAGGAGAGCCTGCTGAGCGTAGCTGCGAGCTGTTTGCTGCAGAAGTGGACAGCGACACGCACGCAGGACAGCCTGTTGAACGCAGCTGCGAGGTGTTTGCTGCAGCAGTTTTGAGGTGCAAAGGCAGGCCATAGCCTTAATGAAATGTCATGCTGAGGAATCTTGACTGCTCCCTGCATGAGCCCCTTGTCTTTCACGCTTCTAATTTGAGCGAGCAGGTAAACATGCGTACCGTCTATTCTTTGTTTGTATTGATTGTGAATTACTCCCACATGCATAGTGATATTGTTAATGCTTGTCGTAGTCAAGTGCGTTGTGTCTTTGGGGTTGTTTTGAAATGGCAAGGATGAAGCATCTCGCCAGGTCAGCAGACGTTGCTCCCTCTAGTTGGAAGAGACCCCGAGGGAGGCGTAGACTCTCGGAACAGGAGAGAATCGCTCGTAGAGAAGGCAACAAGCCCAAAAAGATGCTCGAGCTGAGCATAACAGTGTCTACAGGCGGTAGCGCTGTGGACATCGCTCTTTTTCCAAGGTTGAAAGCCTTTGTGGAGGAGAAAGTGGTCGCCGGCATGTGCTCAATGGAGCGTGGTGGCACTGTCTGCCATCTCCACTTTCAGATGGTCGTTCGAATCATGGCGACGTCCATTATTGCAGTGAACAAGAAAATAAAGCAGTACCTAGGGTGGGATGTTGATAGCCCCGTTGGAGCGAACATTCTCTGTCGTGCCCTCAAGCAGAAGAATATGCATACCTTTCACGGTATGCTGGGGTATTGCATGAAAGACATGGACCAACTACATTATGAGAACTTCTCCCACAATGTGACAGTAGACGATATCAACAAGGGAACCGAACTGTACACACAGTACGGGGCAGATGAGCTTAAAAACAGGGTTTGTTTGATGCATGCGAATATTTTTTATCGTGCACTCATGTACTGGAAATTCCACTTGAAGCACCCAATTCGTAACAACTTCTTATCAACATTGCACCATATGTTAAAGTTTGGCAAGTACTACCCGTCCTCCTCGTGGATAACACCTTTTCAGGGGTGTGGGATGCCACTGAAGAAGATCAACGCGTTGTGGCAAAGCATGATTTTCCCTTCATCTACCACATATCAGGATGTCGTCGATATTTTTGTTCTTGAAGAGGCTTACACAAATGCGAAGCCTCGCATCGATTGGTTCCTCAGAAGGTGGCAGGAAACCCACAGGTACATTCATTTCTTTCCCTCCACGTTACTTGTGCTGCAATTCTAGATTTCACTGCTAACGTTCTTAATTTTTATCAACTTATTGACAACGACCATGGGAATTGGCCAACACCTCCTCAGTTGGTCAATCCTCCGGGGGTTGCAATTGCAAAAAAAAACGCAGTTGCCTCTCCAACATATGCTCGTGAAGCTTCATCGGCAACCCTTCAAGTTTAAAAGGTGAAGAAAAAGTTATTGTGCTGGACAGTGAAGAAGAAGAGGATGCACCCCTCGGCGCAGACTTCGTTCCACTCTTCACTAGAAGAGGGGTCACTACTGTTGCTCGTTAAAACTATGTATATAATATGTTATGATTAACTTCTTGGCATCTAGAGTTCGCGCATCTTTCTCTGAAAGCCTCTGTGATGTTTTGCAGGTTCGATGGAGCAATCAAGCCCTCGAGATAGTGCGGAAACACAGCCTCCGGAAGCGCATGCATTGGAGGAGGATGCAACTCTGGAGAGACTCCATGATATACTTGTTCAGATGTGGCGCCAGCTGCGTGGAGACACTCCTGAAGACTCGACCACTCTACGCACTTTCATTTATAACTTTGTAGATAATACAAAAAATATGATTAGCGAATATGAAGTCAATGTAACAACCGTACAAATCTCCCAGCCCTACAAGAGCAAATACAGTGTTTGCGCACCGAAATAACGTCATTGAAGGTGCAACTGAACAAGCTTAATGCGATTGTAACCAGACTAAATAATATTAGTAATAAATTTCGTTGCTGATGCTCTTTGCAAGTCCCTTCTTTAAAACCTGTCTCCTCTTCTTTTTACGTTAAACGTTTTGTACGTGTTTCTTGTGAGAAAATTCATTTCAATTCGTTTGGAGACATTCTACGTCATGCGTTATTCTTGCGCGCTAAATTGATGAATATGTTTTTCGCATTATGTGTCTTCCAATCATTGTGGTCTTTCTGAAGATTGTATGTTGCGTCCCATGTGTGTGAACGTTGCCACGTTTTCATGGTTGTGCCTTCACATCCTTCAACCTTATAAAGATGCCAAGGAATCGTAAAAGTAATGAATGTCTTTTTTCCTCTCCCAGTAGGGGGCAGTAGTCAGTTTGCTTGTTTTCAAAAATTTACTTAAAAATTTAACCTTACATAGATAATGTAAGGTTGAATGTAATCATGAGAAGGGCAGCAACATGGGGCACTTCTTGTGGCAAGCTCCACGGCCACATGTAGTGGGGGACAGTAGTAGGTCTGCTTGTTTTCAAAAATTTACTTAAAAATTTACCTTACATATATAATGTAAGGTTGAACGTAATCATGAGAAGGGCAGCAACATGGGCACTTCATGTGGCAAGCTCCAGGGCCATCTAATTCGGAAGGCAAGTCAGCTTCATGTATTGCTACTCGAATCTCGAGCTTTCTAACCGCGTATCATGGTTGTCCCTGCACGTCCTTCGTCTCCAGAGTCCAGACGGCATCTTGATCCTCCATGTTTATCTGTGTCTCTCTCCTTTGTTGTGTCTCGTCTGCTTTGCTTTGTAATACTTACATGTTCTCGCTTGTATGCTTCCCTTTTGGTAGAAGCTTGTTGCTTGACTGCAAAAGGGAGATTGTCGCAAAAAACTTTAGGCTAGTTGTGTCGTTGACGTATAGCCCTTGCTGCCTTCAACTATAGCAGCGACAACTTGTGTCTATAGAGACCAGTCTTTGTAGGTGCACAATTGCTGGTCTTGCTACAGAATACATGACAGCCTCGGTCTCTTTAGCATGTAAGTGGTGGGAGTCTCTACTAGTTAGGCGACACGCTAGAGAATCCACAGGAGCAGGTGGGGAGTGGAGGGCCTGCGCCGGCGTAAGGTGGGACGGAAGGGGGGGAGGGGGGTATTTTTTATGTAGTGGGATGGCTGGTAGATTCCATGGAATCTATCAAGAAAAGGTTTTTCTTTCAAGTAGAGCAAGTAGGAGCAAGATAGATGTAGCTGGGCCTGTTGGTTTTTTGAAATTGGTCTCAAATAACCAGAATCAAGGTGGGATGCACAACAATTTAGCGAATGTACAAAGGTTCCAACATAATTTACGTAGGGGCTATGTGTTGCACGAACGATGATGGCTTGGCCGCGTAGAGCTAGCAATGGCGACCTTGGGGGCTTCGGGTGCAAAGGAGGTACCGTGTGGCACCTGCAGATCCTGGCAGGCGAGCAGCAAGCGGGAACAGGAGTCATTGCACAACATGGACATGCGCATGGGTGGCCTCACTGGGCTGGAAAGGATAAAAGAGTCCTCGACGTCCCTCTTGCAGTTTCCATTATCTTAATAAATTTTTCAAACAATTCAAATAAAAAATAGGATTATGTGAATTGTACACAATTGGAGATGAACTAATGTGTATCCACATACATAGTTGGCCAATAAACACCCATTTGTTTAATACATTGCTTGAGGTTTCACGGTGCCAACAAATAAGCCAACACGGGCTTTAGTGAGATATGAGGATTGCTCATACACCTCTATGCACGAGTACAAAATACCTTCACCCCCTCTCTTGTACAACCTACACACAATTAGCTAGTAAGTTGAAATTTGCTAGATCAGCTTGGCTGAGTCAAGTAAGCATCTCTCTAGATCTGATCTCCCAAAAGTTTGAAGAGGTATAATTTTATTTGACTATTTAGAAACCATTTCAGTGTTAAAAAGATAGGCATGAGGCAGGTCATAGGTGTCTGTATCCGAAAAAGACGATCTGCTTGTTGGTGGGTTTTCCCCTTCTAGACTATAACAAAGATCAATTTCTAGTAATATGATGAACCATCTTACTACCTTGCCCGTATTACATGGCTTGTTGACTACGTAGAAAAGTACTTTGTTGTTAATAAAAAATATAAACTTGTTTGCTAGTAAATAGTGTCTAAGCTTTATAACAGCATAAATAATTCCTTGGCCTTCTCGCTCAATTGTCATATAATTTTTCTTTGCCAGTTCCACTAACAACTGGTATAGCATATCGGAAAATCCATGTAGCTATCACCAGGTTGCACAAGGATGCATCCAATTGCAAAATACTGCATCAATATGCACATGGTATATCTTATTCCAATCCAATGCTTTGAGAATTGGTGCATAAACCAATGCCTCTTTCAATTTTTGGAATGATTTGTTTTACTCCTCTATATATTTGAGCTCAACGATTAATGCGTAAATAGGTTGGTCTATTATTGCATACATGTAGATGAATCTACGATAGTACCTGCACTTTTAGAAATTCTTTCAATATGTTTGTGTTTTTGACCGGCGGTATGGATCTCCGTTGAGGTGGGAGTTTTTAAATGATCCATGCATTCTTGTACTCGCCCAAATCCAAGTGTGTCATCCTTGGATGGCTCACACTCTTTAGACCCTATATCTCCATATGTGGATATTTGATTATCAAACTCTTTTGGTCTGGTGGATAGGAGCAGAATTGAGCGTCTGACTACCAATCTTTGCTTGCCTTATTTTACAATTCATGAGGCCATCTTTCGTGTACCTTAGGTATCACAAACGGGTCTTTGTCTATGGAATTCTCTCTGCAAAGGGGAGTTCCGTTTGGAAATATATCAATTTATACATCCTCTTGTATTGGAATTTCACTTCTTTTACCAAGTCCTTTTGCATACTTAGTTGTTGTATGATTTGGGGTATCATACATGGAGAATTTGAAGAGGCCTTCTCAATCAAAGCTTGAACCGCTTTGATTAACTGTGTCTACATGGCTAGTCTTTATTTTTCAGTCATAGGCTCAGGGTATGCTCTCCATCTACCCTCTTCTGTTTGGCCTGGTTTGAGTCTTTCTTGAAAGGCCTCCAGCATTACATGCAATGGCTCAAAAACCGTATCTGCCAATACTGATCCACTGAATGTTTTGTTTTTGTCGTTGCTTTGCTGCACATTATTCTCAAGCTGTTTGGTTTTCTTTGTTTGAGGTTCCTTTTATCGTTTCAAGAGCAACATTTCTCTCTCTCTCAATGCAGGCTTTTCTCCTAGTCTGCCTTGCTTTCCAAAAACCTTGTCAGCTCTTAGAAGATTGGCTGCTAGTTTCACAAGATTTTTTCTCGCTTTGTCCTTTTTCTTAGCTTGCTTTTGAGCTTGTGCCCTTGTAACCTGTTCACAGGTCATCGCAATGGACATGTAGCCTAGCAAGAAGTCCAACAAATATAATAAGTCTACGGAGGCCGTAGCTAACCCGACTAGTGCATGGAAGCGACTACTCATATGTCAGATAGTAGCCAGAGGTCGCACTAGTAATGCGACATAACCTAAACGCTGATGCCTACATCTATACTAACTAATGGATATCCTGCAGGATCAAAATGTAAGTCTAAACTAGAACCTAATACTCACAACTATCTACCAGGAAATACACAAGCACACAATCAAAGTGGAACAGGAAGAACACTAATCTAATTTGTCAGGACGGAATGCACCCGCAAGCATAAAAACTAGAATAGGATCACCTAACCTCACAAATCTATATACGATGTGTTCCTAGCACCCTATAGGTCATGCGTAGCAAGTACAATAAAAATAAACTAGTTTATTTATATTTAATCAAGCAGAAAAACACTAATTAACTCTTAATTACACACATTTATCTAAGCATGAAAACATGACATAGAATACATGGAAACAAAGAGATTAGAGAGTAGAACAACCTACTTCAACTGGAATTGAACTTTGACAAATACACTGCACATAGCAAACAAGAGAAGTTTAGCCCACTCGTGGCTCATTTCGTTCATACACTGTTTGAATTAAAAAATGATCTAAAAATTGACTAATAAACTAAAAGCTTGGGCGATCGGACACAAATTGGCCGCATTACTCTAGAACAACATTATGTACAAAATGGAAGCTTGCAAGCCCCGACTCTTACATAGACGCTCTATTTTTAGCTCGAGTTAGCGGGGTACGTCGGGCTCTCAAGATTCATCTGCAGCTTCCTCGAGGTATGCCCATCGTCTTTGAGCACTCCGCAAGCACTTTGGACACTAGTTCGGCTCCTTGGTCTCGCTCAAAACATTCCCCTCCACTTCGTCTTTGAGCACTCCGCAAGCACTCTGGACACTAGTTCAGCTCCTTGGTCTCGCTCAAAACATTCCCCTCCACTTATTTTGGGTACATCCTCTGATGCACACGTGGCCTTGTGAGTCTTCGCTGCATAGCTTTGAACTTCGTAGCAGCCAGCTCTTTGGCAGCTCGTCGATACTTGTAAGCTCGTGCTCTATCCTCCTTGGTCTTGACCACTTCTTGGACTGGATTGTTCTCTTTCACTCCCTGTGTAGGAAAGAAATCTGCTTATCAACTTGGCAAAGGGCGTGAAGATACTCGTAGAGATCTCAAAGAACCCTATATAAAATGCCTCCTCCCAAGTGACTATGTAATGCACAGGTAGGTATGACACCCTAGTATAAAATCCGTAGAGGATTTCCTTTGGTGGTGCATGGATCCTCTCTAGGGTAAATGCCATGTCCTCTTTACCTTATGGAAACCTATTCCACTTATCTCCCACTTTATTAGAGTGTTCAAAGGTTTTGAGGCTTCTTAATAACATCCTTGCAACCTTGACAAACATCTTGCAAGTGAAATCTAAAACTGTCCCAAGTAGATTCACATTGTACTCCAAGGTGGTGATGACAATATCTGCAGTTGGTTACCTTTAGGAGGAATCATCGTAGGATAGTTGATATATTGAGGCCTTTCTTCTATGATACACTGGTAGTCCTATCATGTGCGTCTTGCACTGATAGACCTATCATGTATGTCTTTGTTTGATGGGACAGAAGGATGGGTCTACCCTACGTTTCCTCAGTGTTCTCTTATACCATACCTTTATAGATGGGTGATATCTAAACCATACTCTTCTCCATTTGGGTTGTGTCTTGTTGAAGACACTCATGTTGAAAGCTTCATCTAGAGGGTCTTCATAGCCTCTCACCTATGTAGGGTCTATAGATACTAGATTTCCGTTCTTGAATAGATCTATTTCCCTTTTAAGTAGTGAGTAGGGAAGAGTTGCCATTATGTAACCCTTGAGGTCCTTGAATGTCAAATAGGAATGACAAACCGATTGGTAGACCTCTCCCTCCGACTCTGCATTGCGTCTTGTATATAGGCTCATTGTCAGTCTAAGGGTCTGATATATCTTGAGTAGGGACTCAATAAACTCTTCTTCCTGCTCAGCCTCTGGTTCCATTTCTTCCATGGGTGGTGGAGATTGAGGGGATAGGATGTCTTGATGTTTCCTCCTCTGGTATGATAGCAGTAGTAGAGCTTGAGAAATAGAAGCCACTTGGTAAGTGTGAATTTTCTCTTGTAGCTTGGCCACTTCCTTCACATGGTTCTTCTCCATGTGCTTGATTAGTTGCTCCTGTTGAGCACATCTAGCACGTAGAGTTGCTACTTCTCCTCTTTAATCTATCATTGTGGATGTGGAGGTGGTAGGAGACACTGCTCTTCTCATGGGGAGATCTTGTGTGTACCTTTCTGATATCTCCAACTTTGCATTATAGAACTGTAGAAGCCCTTTGGTGCTCTCTTTTTCACCAATTTCTCTTCTGAGTCCTCATATGAAGTGTCATGTTCCTTAAGCCTAGCCACTTTGCTTTGAGAGGCTTGCAACTGATCTATAAACTGTATGTTAGAGATTAGGAGAGAGTTGGTTTCCACCAAGATTCTCTCCTTATCCTTTTGGATTGTCTCTTTCTCTCCCTCCTTGGCTTGCATGTCTTGTAAATACTCCTCCACATCTTGGCGTCTTTTGAATAGCAGCGTGTTGAGGATGTTGGAGATACTATCTCCCGATTGTATCAAAGTCATCCTCATGCATAACCTGCGGCTTTTCCATGGTCTTTTGCTTCTCTTGTTCACTTGCTTTCTCGATATCAAGCTCTATTACTTGACCAAGTTCGGGCTCTGGCTGTGACATGAGGATTTTTGGAAGAGGAACCTCCTCTAAATGTGCTTCTGGTGCTCCCCCAGCCTTGTTCTTCTTCTACTCTTGGTAGAGTCCTCACACTGGGAGTAGGAATCAATTTTTGGACTCTAGAGAGAGGAATAACTAATTGTGATGGTCCAACTTTCATTTCCAATGGTAGTAGAGTCTGCTCATTGCGTCTTTTGGTGCGTGTTTACCCTGTAATATTAGTAAAGAACTGGGAGATATGCACCCTCTCATCTGTAGGTTCTCTTGCATTTTGTTGTCCTTTTCTACTCCTGTGGGTCATATACGTATCTAACAGTGGAAATATCACCGGATTCTTTGTCTTCTTTGTTTCTCTGTTCTTTGGCTTGTCTCTGGCTAGCTTCCTCAATTGCATTCCTTGTAGTCTCTTCCCTCATCTTCTTCTTCATCCGGACTGTGGTGGTGTAGGTTGTGGTTTATGTTTCTTCTTTGTCGACTTCAGTGAAAGATTTGCCACCAATGATCGTACTTCTTTGAAAGATTTACTGATCTTCTCTAGGTTCTTCTAGAGAGGGGCTTTTGATAGCTCCTTGATGTCAGGTCACTCTAGGAAATTCTTGTCAGCATCTCACCTGCAAGTAATGCAAGTTGGCTCTTCTTTTGATTGTTCTTGCAGAACTTTTGTAGCTCATCCAAGATATATGATGCATAGTTGTAGTCTATCTTTTTGTCCCCTTTGCCTTTGGAAGAGTCAAAGAAATCCTCTTATTGATACGGTTGTACACGTTTGGTTTGGAAAAAGTCATGTGTTGTATGCACAATCGTATTGCCATTTCAAGCTCCACTTCAACTGATCGAATGTCATGTGGTCACGCTACTTGTTCTTGAACACCTTGTCTAATTCCTCCTTTGATATACGTAACACGACCTTAGCACCTACCATTCGGACATGAAATGCCTCTGTAATAGTTCCCACAAAGATTTGTACTTGCACTTGCTATCCATTCTGTCATGTCAGCAAGACTTCATCTGAGTCGTTCCATGTCAAAATGAGCTCGTATGCTCGTTTGATGTCCACACCACATGACGGTAGTTCAAAATAGCCATTCAAGCCTATCTTGTGGAAGATACTACAGTACTCTGGCTTCTTCCCTAAAGCTCGAATTTCGGCATGCATGAAGACTATCTCATGGTGTATGAAGTAGGATTGATACATCTCAACATCATAATGATGTAATACATCACCATCGATGTTCTAAGACGTGCAATCTTGATTTCCGGTTTGAAAATCAGTATTAGTTCTTGTCTCCCTCAAGTTCTCTTAAGTACCCACGACCCGTATATTAGTCGTTAGAAAACATGTTAGATCCAAGTGAAATATGTTTCGCCTCATGTCCTTATATGAGTAGAGCAGTTTGCTAGTTTTCCCTACATAATCAATACTATGATTGTTTGCCTCATGTAGAGATGTTTACTGATTTCCCTACATGAGTTTCACAATTATTTTTCTATTTGTCCTATGGCATTGCATTGTTCATGTATGTACATGTTCACCTGTAACCTATTGTTTCCTAATCTGCCATTGAATCACTTCTTCCGGCTGCCATCTATTACGTGACTATATTTGAAGATGTGGGTTGATGTCAATTTCATGGCTTTGTGTCCCATCTCTGGAAATATATAGGTATGTTCGAGTGTTGCACACCAAAAGATTTTTTATTTAACCCAATGAAATTAAAAGAAAATGAAGAAAATAGGAAGTGACTTGTTTATATACAGTGTCGGGGGAAAAAGCCTCTTATTGAGAGGAAAAATGCCCTGATAATCCTAAGGTCATTTCCCTTTTATTGATTAGTATATACACACACCTATGGGGTATAGCGTAGTCCGCGATTCATTGCAAATATTCTATAAGCATTAAAATATGATTCAAAGAAAATAAAAATTCACACCAGAAAGAATGATCATAATAGATATGTCCCATGGATCTGCATTGATAACGCCTCCCCCCCACCTAGTGAGAGCCGTCCTTGGCAACTAATGAGTGTGTGTGCATGTGCATGGGTTTAAGTACTAAGGTGTCTATGCATGACCTTGTAATATCTCCTTACAACATGATTCATAAAAAAATGCATGGAAAACAATATGATGTGCAAGATGGAAGTCATGAGCATGAATTGCTCATGGGCATGTGCTGTCAAGGCATATGTCTGTAAGTTCAACAAATATTGAGTATTCTGAATCTTCAATTTTAAATTTGTATTCATGTAAAGAATCTTCCTGTGAAGTGTGCATGAGCATGGTTTCATTTGCACACATGTATTGACCTATAATCCTACTGTTTGACTTTTGTTGGTCGGTAGGATGTATGGACTGAATTGTATGTATTGGAACCCAAACCTATTTGGGTTTTACCTTGGTCCTCTTTGATTGATGCCTATAGCCTTTGATGTGGCATCTATTTGAGGTTTAAGAAATATCAAATTGGATACCCATTTTAACATGACATGTTGTTTTACCTATTGTTGTTTGGGTATCCACATTTGTTTTATGGGCATTGTGCGTTGACGTGGCTTGTTAGGTGATGGAGATGGTTTTGGAGATACTTTTGGAACCTATTGTAAAAAAATTTAAATTCTTTTTGGAATCCAAATCTTCTCTTGACCTGCTTGTGTATGTAGCAGCTTCTTGGGAGCCCAAATTTGTCTTGTATTGGGTCTCTTGGCATGAAATTGCCTATCTTGTCTGCCTTTGGACATTGAACTCTCCGTAGTTGAAGATGCTTGTACCGCCTACTTACAATGTACCTATAGTGACTTTGGTGAAGAGTTACTCATGAGCAAGGGAATCCATACTTGTTTCAGTTGATGTGGTAATTTCCTCTTTGGTACCCAAATATGAAAGTAACCTACGTCATTTTTGCCATCTGTTTCTTAGGAAGCAATACATTATCAAATGCAAGCACTTGATGTGTTGTGGACATAGTTGCTTCTCACTTCTGTTGCTCTTTTGCTATCTCACGATTCCATACATATGACCTTTTAGGTGGTAGCATGATCCTAGAAATAGCAGAAATTATATCTTGTGCGTTCTATGTTACGAAATTTGATATCTAACTTTACCCAAAGTTTTTCATCTCCATGCGGCTAAAGAGGACTAAGTACACAAAGATTGTATTGTCAAGGCCTAATGTTGTTGATGCCTAGAAGGTTTATGGAGTAGCATGGAGTTTTCCATCTCCATGTTACTCGAGAGGTCTAAAGAACACAAAGATTGTACTGTGCCAAGTCTCTCTTGTGAGAGAAACATATAATACAAACGCCTTTTGGAGGGGGACCGGCTCCTGCAAATTTGGTCCTCAACTGTTGTCAATGTCTCCCTCTTCCTCTCTCTCTCTCTCTCTCTCTCTCTCTCTCTCTCTCTCTCTCTCTCTCTCTCTCTCTCTCTCTCTCTCTCTCCAAGTATTGTGCTTGCCAATCTAGCTAGGAATGTGTATATGGTTGCTACCTCCAACGATGCACTCTCCTCCTACTTTTCATTAGGAATTCTCTTAATGAAATGTTATCTTTTTTAGCCAGGGAGCTCGTTGCTGCTGTCCGTCCCCCCCCCCCCCCCCCTTGCTCTCGCCATCCCCTCCCCTGCCTTGCGCACTGCTCTCAGCCCTCCCCTTGCGCGCAGCCTCAACCCGCCCCCGGACGCGCAGCTCCTGCCCGCAACTCCCCCCACTGCCCCCACCGCTGCCTACCCCCGCCTGACGCCGCTTGCTGCCCTCCCCTTCCCCCACCGGTCGCTGCCCCACCCCTGCCCGCCCCTAGCTTATCCCCCCCCCCGCGCCGCTCGCCCGCCCCTTATTCTCCCATTTTGCATTGCCTCCCTCCCCGCAAACCCCTTTTTTGCTCGCAGGAGTCTGTCCCCACAGCCTGCTGGGAGCTTCGTGTCCTTCCCGCCTTCTTCGACTCAGCAGCAGACACAGATGGAGGCTCCAGCTCCGCCACAGAGGGACTCTACCGAAGCCCCCTCGCCCGACCTTGCTGAGCCCACCATTCGACTTGCTCTTTCACCGACAGAGCAAGCGAGCCTAGCCGCAGAGGTAGAGCGCTTGCAGGCGACTTCTGTCATCTGCAAGATTCTCGGTACTCGACCCAGCAGAGGAGAGCTGCGTGACCTTCTCCAGGCCCGCCTACTTGTAGAGGTGGGCAAGATCTTGGACGTATAGATACTCGGACGAGGCTACTATCAGATCGAGTTTGAGACCTCTGAGATGGCGTCCAAGGTCATCGCCATGAGTCCATTGACCATCCGAGCAGCTCGAGCCCACTTTCGACAGTGGAGACATGGTTTTGACCCTGCTTCGGATGTTCTGGTAGAGGAGGCAGACATCCCCATCTCTGTCTGCTTTCCTGGTTTGCGGAGGAAGTACTTACCACTTTTGTCCAGGATAGGCTCACCGATTGGGACTATCCGGGAGACACCTCGCACGGCAGCCTCAGTAGCTGCCAAGGCGGCCAGTTCGTGTTCTGGTTAGGGACACTCACACGCTCCCGAAGGTCATTCTTTTGACTCGGGTGAGTGGGGGTTGGTTTAGACAGAGCATAGAGTATTCGGGTCTTCCGAACCAGTGCTTCATTTGTCGACAGATGGACCATCTTGCGAAGGCCTATCCACGGAGGAGGCCTCGACCTACACCACAGACTAAGCCCCAGCCTGCAAGGACTGGCCAGCAGCCACAGGCAAAGACACAACGCACACATGGAGAGCCTCCCTCCGAGCCTGGGGCTCCAGCGGAGGAGGGATGGCAGCAGATCCATGCTCGACGACGGCAAGGGCCACAGCGACAGTCTGGCACTCAAAGTGATCCTCAGGCGCCTGCCAGCAGCAGTGGGTTCCCACGGGGAACCGTTTCGGTCCTCTTGAGCAGGATGAGGTCCCTGCTCCAGCCCCCACCTCAGCTTCACCCTCGATAGCCCCTCCCCCCCCCAGAGTTCCCCCCCTCCTCATCATCCTTCCCCCCGCCTCCTGCTCCCGCCGCCTCTTCCCCCCGCCCCTCTACCTCTGCCGCTCCCCCCCGCCCCTCTTCTCCAACTCTTACCCATGCTCCTACTCCCCCCCCCCCTCCCGCTCCAGTTCCACAGCCGACCTAGGGGGCAGGGCCATCTCCGGCTGCTAGGAGATCTCTTGGCAACGCCTTTGCCACGAGTCGCTTGGCGAGAGAGGGACAGCCTTTCTTGCGACCCCATCTACAGGTACAGACGTCTCCTTTTGCAGCTATCCCTCGTGGTCTGACGAGCATCGACATGCGGCGCCGATGGGACTTCTTCGACTACGACTTCACTCGTTTTCTCGGCGACCCATCAGCAGACCATGAGGCAGCCTGCTTCAAGGTCCATGTTTTGTTCCTTGCAGCTAGGGGGATAGAGGCCTTGGACTCAGCGGTTGGCTTCTCTTTCCCCTTTGCGGCACGGATCAGACTGAGTGGACTCTCGACTCAATGTTGGGGTGGTTACACACACAGGTCCTAGAGTTCTCTCACCACATGGAAGAACTAGGAGTTACAGTCATGCTTCAGACTTTGTGGCCACTGGCCATTTGCGGTGACCCCTCCAGATACGGCAGGATCTAGACACATTGTGGTCTACTTCTTTACCGATACGCAGTGCTTGTCATGCTATGTACACATTCATGAGGACTCCTGGACAGAGGAGGTTGCTTTACGGACGGCTTGCTCTACTTGGGCTTAGGCCAGGCACTCGTTGCAGTCACGCCTATCTAGAGGACGCTCGGATGCGGATTACTCTCCATCCAAGCCAGCCTCGAAGATAGCACGTTTAGCTGCTGCGACAGCATCTATTCTCTCTCGCTCCCCATGAGGATCGTCTCATGGAATGTACAGGGACTTGGTGGGCCCCAGTTTCAACGTCAGCGGGGCCGACTGCGTCAGGAGCTTCAACGCTGCCTTGTGGGGGAAGAGATTGATTTCCTTATCCTTCAGGAGCACCATCTGTGTGAAAGCCGCGTTAGACGTTGTGGTCAGCTCTTGCGTGGACAATATGATACTTTTTGGTCAGCTGCTTTTGGACTTGGAGGCATCCAGGGTGGGGTATGTATGACTATTGCGGATTCTCTGCAGCAGGCCATTGTGGGCAGAGGGATTATTGTGCCAGGCAGGGCTGAGTGGATTACTATGCAAGTTCAGGGTTGCCTTGTGGGCTTCCTGAACATCTATGCGCCCAATGTGGCGAGTGCACGAGCAGAGTTTTGGTCACAGATGGTTGAGTCTCTGTCGCAAGCAGAACACTGGTGCATAGGGAGGGACTTCAACATGTTGGAGGACCCTTCTGACAGGATTGGTGGTAGCCATGCTACTATGCATGGAGTTGAGCTGGCAGCTTGGGAGAGGTTTTGTATACCTCTGAGGGTCTCGGATGCATGGCAGCACTCTAGTTTTGTGAGGCCCCCAGACAGCCTTGCCTTCTCTCATTCGGACTGCAAAGTGAGAAGAGTGAATCTATCTCGCGGATAGATCGCTTCTACACTAGTGACCATTTCAGTGACTTGGGAGGGACAGTTGGCATTCTGGCAGGGACTTCCTTCTCAGACCATGCACAGTGATTCTCACAGTGGCAGACAGGCAGAGGAGAGGGAGCACGATGCTTCGCATCCCAGAGAGGGTCTTGTTGGACTCTGCACTTAGAGAGCAAGTAGAGGCTCTCTGGACAGAGAGCTTGGACAGGCAGGATCCTCCTGCTGACAGAGCGGCCTCAAGACTAGCTCACATTAGTCGTTTCTTTCTCCAAGAGTCTTTGGCTCGCCGGGCTGCAGCGAGAGAGGAGAAGCAGCGTCTCACACAGAGCATTGCTTTGTTGCAGAGGATGCAGGAGCAACATCCAGATAGTCCTTGGTTGAAGGAGCAGCTACAGCAGGCTAGCAAGAGGATGCAGGAGCAACATCCAGATAGTCCTTGGTTGGAGGAGCTTGTTAGCACAGAGGAGCGGCGACATAAGTTTGCTTTCCATCAAACAGGCATCTCAATGGACACAGGTGGGCGACAGAGTACTGGTGCTTTCTTCGAGGCAGTGGGACCTCGGCATTCGCATGCCAAGGTCAGTCAATTGAGGAGGCCCGACGGGTCAGTTGCTTCTGAGCCCGAGGATATGCGTGCAGTTGCTGCTGACTTTTATCGTGAGTTACTGTCTACAGTGCCTCAGTCAGAGCATCAGGATGCATGCAGGGAGCAGGTGTGGACACAGATGCCTTGCCTTGTGACTAAGGAGATGCGTCAGAGGCTTGAGCTTCCACTTCAGCTTGAGGAGCTGCACACGGCTCTTAGTGCCCTCCCCCGTGGTAGATGTCTAGGTAGAGGATGGGTTGACTCCCAGTTTTTTTCTTGGAGTACTGGGACTTGCTTGGCCCATATCTATGTGGTGCTTTTAGTGGCTCCTTGGATGAGATTCGACAGTGGCACCCTATCACCATCCTCAACTCAGCCTACAAAATTCTTGCCAAGGCTCTGAGTTTGAGGATCCAGCCACTTCTAGAGAGCCTTATACATGGGACTCAGACAGGTTTTGTCAAGGAGCGCAGTATCCTTGACAACATCTTTACTTTTTGGGATGCTCTGCCCTAGCGCGGCTTCGTGGTGAGGACTTGGTGATTCTTCTTCTCGATTTTGAGAAGGCATACGATAGAGTTGACTGGGACTTTCTAGAGGGCACTCTACACAGGATGGGCTTCTCAGATGCTTGGATCAGAGGGGTGTCAGCTTTGTACAGACAGGCACACAATCAGGTACTTTTGGCAGGAGGTAGAGGTGATCTCTTTATGCTCACACGTTCGGTCAGACATGGTTGTCCTCTTGCCGCCTTCCTCTTTCTGTTCTATGCGGAGGCGATGAGCAGGTTTTTGGTGTCGCAGCAGGTTGGTCTACGGGGCTTAGCACTCCCTATTCGGGGAGATGAGCTACTGGACGCTGAGTTTGCTGACGACTCAGCCTTGTACTTAGATGACCAGGAGGCCAACCTTCACAGGTGTGAGCAGGCTCTAGAGACCTTCTATTGTGCATCTGGCACACTGATCAACTGGAGAAAGATAGTGTCTTTCTCGGTTGGTAGTGCTCTTGTGCCCGATTGGATGCCAGGAGAGGGTTTTAGGTGGATTCCCCCAGGGACTGCAATTCGGTACTTGGGCTGTCAGGTTGGTTTGGACTTGTCTCCCGAGCAGCAGATTGCTCCCCTCCTCCTGTCTATCAAGAGGAAGTTGTTACACTGGAGCTCAGCACGACTTTCTTTGGCTGGCAGAGTAGTAGTGGCCAACCAGGTGTTGTTGGCGACTATGTGGTACACCACTTCTTGCTGGATCTTCTCGAGTTCTTGTATCAGTCAAGTAGAGAGGCTGATCAGAAACTTCCTTTGGTCAAGACGTGACACTCAAATAGCCCGAGCCAAAGTGGCTTGGCAGGTCATCACTCTTCCATGTTCGAAGGGAGGGCTTGGGATCATTGACCCAGCACAGCAGAGCAGAGCCCTTCTTGGGAAGTTCATAGTCAGAGGACTTCTTCCAGGTGAGGAGCCCTGGAAGGAGTTCTTGCTACAGCGGCTTCGTGCTAGGGTGCCTCAAGCTAGAGGCCCCTGGCGACCTTCGACCGGATGGATCTTCACAGAGATGCG
Source organism: Adiantum capillus-veneris (assembly GCF_014529385.1). Classification (NCBI taxonomy): domain Eukaryota; kingdom Viridiplantae; phylum Streptophyta; class Polypodiopsida; order Polypodiales; family Pteridaceae; genus Adiantum; species Adiantum capillus-veneris. The sequence goes on from NC_140931.1 coordinate 158,147,067, forward strand.
GAGAGTTGGTTTGAGCAGGAGACTGGAGGACCGCTTCGCTGCGAGTTTGCTTCGATCTTAGGAGCACTTGCGGCAAGGCTTGGAGCAGCGACAGCCTACTTGCACGGAGGAGCACCTACGACAGCCCCTTGTTTGGAACCCCATGGTTAGCACACACAGAGGCCACTTGGTTGGTAGTCTGCCTCATGTTTCCTGGGGTCCCATGGCAACAGGTCCAACGCGCTCTTTAGGTGACTGGTTATAGTTTTCAGGCTTGTCAGAGGAGTTGCAGTGTTTCCAGCTACTATAGGGCATGAGAGGGGTGCAGAGCATGTGCCAGGACATCTCCGAGGTAGTTCCAGCTGAGTGGCTCACACCTCTCGAGCCAGTAGCACCCATGGTGGATGGGAGCCTTCACACGACAGGAGGTTCTCATCTCAGTCCGGGCCTGCTCAAAGACTGTTCCATCCCTTTTTTTCGAGTTGCAGTGTGAGGGACGCTTACAGCGAGTTGCAGTAGAGGCCCCGCAAGTGGCAGAGTGTTGTTTTCAGAGGATCCGAGTGGTGGGCATCTGTGGGAGGACTTGTGTCATCGATCCTGACCCAGCAGCTCTTGAGACTGGACACCGGAGACTGTGGGCTTGGGAGTGCTATCCACTGGCACGAGTACAGTGGGATCCTGGAGAGTGGCTTTGGAGGGACCCTTTCTCTTCTGCAGACCACCCAGGCGTCCCGTTCTTTCAGTACACTGTTCGACTGGGACGTCACATACTAGCAGCACACAGAGAGGCCCGCCCCGCTGCAGCACCTCATTGGCAGGAGGAGGGTCTCACAGCTCAGTTCTTGGCAGCCTTCTGGGAGAGGTTGTGGGACTCCAGACAGCCGAGGCGAGTCACCTTGTTTCAGTGGCTGGTCGCACACAGAGCTACAGCAATTGGGAGTTGGCTAGTGCATAGTGGTCTCTTGGCCGCATGTGCAGCTTGTGACCATCTTGTGGAGAGTCAGCGTCACTATCTTTGGGACTGTCCTTTGGCACAGCAGGTGTGGCTTCGTGTTCTTCAGCTGATGCCTGCTCTTTCCACGGCTCGACAGTACACTTGGGGAGCAACGGCTTGGTCCACCCTCACGGGCCCGGCACTTTAGTTTGAGCTATCTTCCACCAGCAGGATGATAGTGATGCAGGGGGGGCGACCTACACTCCAGCCTACCACAGAGCTTACTCCACAGGAGTGGTGCAGTGAGAGAGGAGTGTTGGGAGCTCATCAGTGGCCTGACACTCCCGTTTATCTGGCGGGCCCGTTGCTTCCGCAGCTTTGAGGCTCGCCCTGTGCCACCAGCAGAGACTATTCACGATCTTCGGCTAGAGTGGATCCACACTGTCAAAGGAAAACTCGAGAGACTACAGGGCAGCTCCGACCGCATGCGGGAGCGTAGAGAGGCTTTCCTTCGACTCCTGGGCCTTTCTACACCATGGTCCAGGGTGTACTCCGATGGCACTACCGACCACCTGTGTGGCTTTTCCCTCCTCCCATTTCTTGATTTAGCCTCATTGTACATATGCTGTTTTTTCATTGGGAAAGTCTCCCCATCATGGTTGTTGTAGCCCTCTCTTGAAGAGGTGGTTGTAGCCCTATGGGCAGTTTCATTAACTAATAGAAGGATCTTTTTCTTGGAAAAAAAAAATGTTATCTATGCTACATTGCTTCCGCTACAATTTAAATAAATATAGGCCAATTTAATTACATTCTGAGTTAGGGTCAATGATGGCAATGGAGCTTGGTAACCATCCTATTCGTGTTGGCTCTCATCATGATGCAACAAATGGTAAGTAAGATTTGGAGAAAAAGTTGCATATGATTGGAGTCCTTGAATATCAAAACAGACTCAATCATGTGCCCAATCTAAATAGGCATTGATTTTTCTTTGCTACTGCTTCTCGAGTATCATATCATGCACTGAGGATTGCATAGGGAGAACATAAAACCTGTGAATATTCCTAATGTCATTGATCGACATTGGGATGTCCACATAACAAGTGTGACATTTGTCGGCATCATTTGTACTCCTAGGCATTGGAAGTTTCATAGGCAATGGAGTTTTGATGAGTGACAAAGTCTAGTAGCGCATATTGTGACCTTTGAGTTGTACCTAGGTGGACGATGATGTATGGATCTAATCTTTCCTTGCTCTCAATGTCATTCAAGAGGCTTGGCAAGTCTTGTTCTTCTCTTGCTGTTACCTGTTTATGAAGGAAGTCCCTATATGTTTGTATGAAGGGTTTTCCTTCATCTTTTTTAGTTTGAGCTCGTGGGTGTCGTTTCTTTGCCCTAGACTCTCTTTGACCATCTTCAATCATGAGCTGATTCTTATTATGCATGTTCTTTTGCTGCATGCATTCCCTTAGGCATCTCGGCGATTAGTGGTTGTAAATATGGCTCTATATGACAGTCACTAATCCAATTTGGCATCTCGTTGCCATCTAGATTTTCCAATTTAAGTCCTCCACTTGGGGAGATGGCCTTAATCACAAACGGACGCATGCCATGTTTGCATAATTTTCCCAAATATTGTTCGAGTGTATAGGCAAGAACGAGATCTCCCACTTTGTAGCTCTTTGTGGAGATGTGAGCATCATGAAATGTGATTCTAGCATCAGCCTTTGTCATAGCTTACACGTCTGCCCACTTTGGGAGATAATTTATTGCCACAGTTATGTACTGAGCATGTGTGCAATGTGCAGGAGAAATGATCGCTCCTACAAAGTCTATGATGCCCATTTTGCAAATGCACAAGGTCCCATGATCGGTCGAAGTGGCATGTTATCTCTTGTGATTGGAGGTTTTATGTGTGCGGTCGTGTAATCTACTCCCTACACAGTGACTATTTCTCTTGGTTTTTTGCCAAAAAATTGTACCAAGGAAAGTGATAGCTCAAAACAAGAAAGGAGGTTTAGGTGCACTTTACAACACATCATTTGGCAACCGAGGTGCCCGGAGTCCTTAAAACAGTAATTTTGTGGGTGGGAGGGAGGGGGAAGTGGAAGTTTATAAGAGAGGGGAGAGACCTTTCCTTCATCCCACATAGCCCAATCTCCCTTCAAAAAGTAGTCTATCATAGAATGTGTGATTCTACCTATATCAAAAGACCACGATTAAGGCCAACCTAAATAATCGAGATCGAGGCCAGGGCCCAATTGGTGCCTTTTTTCTCAATTATTATTTTTTGTTTGGCAAGCTCGCGCAGGTTCCTCATCTCTTTTGCAATTTGTTGTTGGTGGACACTTACTCTCAAGATCTTTTTCTGGACACTCTTTTCTTTTTGCGGCCACTCTTTTAAATCCCAGAAGTCATTTTGCCCACCTCCGCTTTTGTGTTCCATATGGGCAATCTATTTTTTACGGCCACACGACCATATAGCTTTCTTGCGGCCACGCTAGCTTGCTTGCTTTTGCGGCCACACAGTTTTAGTGGGCAATGGTTGGATCATATCCTTGCGGCCACGCTCTACTTGGAGTGGGTGGTTACATGTCCTAGTATTTATCGAATGCTTTCTCAATTGCATTGTCTTTTGAAATCATTTTTCCCAAATTGTCTACTCCCTCACGTTTCATGGTCACTAAGTACATAGCACCATCTCTACCTATGTATTATCACCCTGATAATTGACTTGAGATTTAGGACAAAACTCAACTTGAGATTTTCAGACAATTTCTATCTAACAAATCCCCATAATTGTTTGCTCCGTGTGCATTAGTATATAAATATGTAGTCGTCATCTTGAAAGCATGTGATCTTTGGAGGAAAGATTCAGCGCTAGATCGTTGTTTCACAGCATTATCCATGAATGGGTTGGTGCTTTGAAAAGCCATTTCTAACAAAGTGTCCGACAATACTTCCACGGATTCTAAAATGGTATTCAAATTAACCAAAGTGATGGATGCTTTCTTCAGTGGACACTCTGCTCACTAAGTCTCTCTTACGCAAATTTTACAATCTAAGTACTAATCCAGACCTTAAGTACATCAATTAATCTAAGTACTACTCCAGACCTTAAGTACATCGATTCATCTAAGTACTGCTTCAAACCTTAAGTACATCAATTAATTATGACATTCAGATTTGTACTTGTCAAGTGAATGTTGTTTCCTTGAATTCTAGTCATCTTGCTCCAACTCGGAAGCTCAATTGAAATCGTACTTCTTCGTGCTTTGATAGCGTGCACACTCGACGCAAAGGATGAACTGGGTTTACCATGCAATGAAATGGATGCACTATGATGTGTATCTTCTAATGTACTAATATTTCACTTACATGGCTCATCCAACCACCAACTAGCACCACCAATCGCCACATGGGCGGTTGTCACAATCCGCAGTGCCAGAGATGAATGTGATTACTAAACTTTGCTCAACATTTGTCCCAACAAAAACTAAGTTCTGTGTAGTGGTGGGTACTTACAGCATCTCAGTTGGATACTTACTTTGCTATTTGTAAAAAACAATAGCACATTTCTTCTATGTGTGGTAGAATGTGTAGCATCATTCCGAATCTCAACATAACCAAAACTCTCCAAAGTTTTTAAGTTCTTAAACCATTCACCATGGGTGGCCATGTAGTTCAATAAAATTGTTTTCTTGCCTTCCTTGTGGACAGTCAAGCTCAAAGAGGACTTGCCTACCAACATCCCGTACTATTCTTATCGTTCCATGACGTTTTTGACCCCCTTCCAAGTTTACTTTTGTTCACAATCTCCAAGTTCAAGTTTCTTGCCCGGATTTAAAATGCAAAAAGTCATTTCCAACTTTACGTTTTAAACTGTGGAAAATCCTTTTAGTTCGTTTTGAAATAAAGGGTGTGACCAATGCATGCACACAATATGTATGTGAGCTCAATTTGTGGTTCTCTACGCCCTGATATATGCTGGATTTGCAAAATTCTCTTTTTTTTGCTTTGCTCGTCCCAAGTTTGAGCAAAAATTTTGGAGTTCTAGCAAATTTTTTAGTTTGCCCAGAAATTCCTCTCATCTACCCTTGCCTCACTATGGAAAGGTCTCTGACTTATGGCCGTTCAGGTGTAATTCCTACCAAATGCGGTATTGTACTCTACTCCCTACACGGTGACTATTTCTCTTGCTTTTTTGACAGAAAATTGTACTAAGGCAAGTGATAGCTTAAAACGAGCATCTCGCTCAGGAGGTTTAGATGCACTTTACAACTTATCATTTGGCCACCCAAGGAGCCCAGAGTCCTCAACACAGTAATTTTTTGGGTGGGAGAGAGGGGGAAATGGAGGTTTAAAGGAGCGGGGAGAGGCTTTTCCTTTATCCCACATAGCCCAATCCCCCTTTGAAAAGTAGTCTATTTATAGAATGTGTGATTCTACCTATATCAAAAGACCAAGACCAAGGCCAATCTAAATGATTGAGTGTGAGGCCAAGTCTATTTATACAATGTGTGATTCTACCTATATCAAAAGACCAAGACCAAGGGCAATCTAAATGACCGAGACCAAGGCCATGGCCCAATTCGGGCCTTCTTTTTCAATTATCTTTTTGTTTGTCAAGCTCGAACATTCAAGCTCCCGTGGGTTCCTCCTCTCTTCTTTTTTCTTTTTGAAATTATCTGCTGCTGGACACTTGAATTCTCAAAATCTTTTGCTGGGCACTCTTGTTTTTTTGTGACCGCTCTCTTAAATCCCACAAATCATTTTTTCCCACCTCTGCTTTTGAATTCCACATGGACAACCTATTTTTACGGCCACGCGGCAATGTAGCTTTCTTGCAGCCACGCTACCTTTCTTCCTTTTGTGGCCACGCAGTTTTTGCGGGCAACGGTCGGCGGATCGGATCCTTGCGGGCACGCCCTAAGTCTCTCTTGTGGCCATGCGATCACACAGACACACGACTTCTTTCATGACCACGCTGAATTTTGACTTCTTTCACCGCCACGTCTCTGTACAATCGTGTGGCCACACGGCCACTTGACTTCTTTCATGGCCACACGGACACCCTATCCACCTAGGTCTTGCGGCCATGCTGTCTAGCAAAATTGTTGCGGTCTCTCGATCATGCTATTTTTGTCTCTCTCTTGTCGGCACGTCCGGTGTCTTGTAACCACTGATCGGCTCTCCTCTTGCAACCACGGGCCCTTTTCTTGCGGCCCTGGGCCACCAAGGCTCTAGTGGCCACGTCCAAAAAATTATGCGAACAGCCTGTCCCAAAGCCATTGCCCAGAAATTTTCTTGTGGCCAAAAACCTCACGGTCTTGCCTTGCACATCTAGCGGCCACTCCCCATAGCATATAGTGGCCAGTGTTCTGAAAAACCACGACCACTTTCCATTGCTAACGGTAAAGGTCTGCCAGAAAGATTAAGAGATTCTCAATTTGCTTCTTCACAACCTCATGCGCCTTCCTCACCCACCTCACTTCCTTGTGCACTCTTGCTCCCAAAGTGTGCAATTATATGAATGTATGTCTGTATACAGGTGGATTAATGTGTGAGTATGTGGGTATGTGGGATGTACAGATGTGTATGTGTATGTGGTGGGTGACATATATGGATGTGTTCAATGCAGAAACTCACTCTAACTACATCCAATCCAGACATCTCAGACATGCATCTGAATGCAAATCAAATACGGACTCCAAGACATGCAACATGTGTGTGGTGAATGGATGCGGATGTGCACATATGAAATCTGATATGGGTGTGCACAAATGAAATGGACGCACGGAATATGTACAGGGTGTAAAAGCGTTTTCAGCAGCCCCTTCAAGGCAGTCATCTTCCCCCACTTGATTAGCCATTGGACACACCTTCCCGACATTCTCTTCTGGTGTTTTCTCCACGTCTCTTGTTGCTGTTTTCTCTGCAGCAGAGGGCCCAAAACAGCCCTCTCCCATTGCCTACCTTCTACATCCTTTGCGACCTTTCCTTGGCGCCGGAAACCCTGCTGTTTTTTCCCCCAAAACAGTGTAACTTCAGCCCTCTTTGGTCTCTTTTGGTGTGGACAGTAGTGGATCTTTGAAGTCTCTTGCATCCTTGGTGGACCTACCTTCCCTTGAGGTGTTTTCCCTTCTTCTCCGCCTTGATCCTATTGCTTCTGGAGCAGTTTTCCATACTCAGCTTTACCTTCTTCTACGCGGACACTTCCTGAGACTTTGTGGTTGTGTACTTTGTCATCCTTTTGCAGACATGGCTACCGGTCCTGGTCTTCCTATTCTCTCTTCACACGAGAAGCTTGACGGTTCCAACTATACCGTTTGGAAGATGAAGATCATGGTGCTTCTCATGGTGTATAACTTGTGGGATTGGCTTGACGAAAAGCGGAATTCCACTTGTCCCACCATTACATCCTCATCCTCTACTGCGGCTTCCACCTCTGCCGCGGCCTCTGCTTCGACTTCTTCACCTATCAACACACAGGCGGCTTCACCCTCTACTCCTCATATTTGGCGGATCATCTACAGGACCATCGGTCGTGACACAGGCCATGGTAGACACCTGGTGTGAGTCTAATCGCAAGGTGTTCTCCTTTTTGTGCATCAATGGTGCGAACCCTGTCTTATCACTTCTTACCTCTTATCGAACAGCGCATGATGTCAGGGAGGAATACCTTCGCGAACTGTACAAGGCGCATACCCCTTATCGTATCTCCGCATTGAAGAAGCAACTGCTTAACCTTCAGTTCTCGTAGTTTTCCATCCTTCATGATTTCATATCTCGCATGCAGCAGCTTCGTAACAAGTTGCAGCTTGTGGCAAGGTGATTAGTTCTCAGGGCATAGCAACTCAGTTGTTGGCAAAGCTTCCTCCTCGGTACGATTCTCTTTTCCAGTTGCGTGTATCCTCTTCCCTTGCCACTACTTGGGAGGATCTTCTCCCTCCTTTGCAACAAAATTACTCAGCATATTCAGGAGAAGGATCCTACCAGTGCTCATGACGACGCGCTTGTAGCCTGTGGCAGAGGAGCCGCTCAACAAGATCAACCTGGTTCCGGTTCTCAGCCCACTAGACCTGATGTTGTGAAACCAGCCCATAGGGCGGTAGGCTTTTGCTTTCACCCGAAATTCTTTGCTTTACTTTAGACACACACACACACACAGAGTACTTTGCAAAGGTAACTAGCGACGGGAATTAACACTTAAGCACACACACGGCTCGAAAGCTAGAATGCTCCGAGTAGACGCCGACAACCTGTAGGCCCCAAAATTGGCGCCCATTTCGGTATTTCTTTATACTTTGAGAGGGTAAATTACAAAGTAGAGTCCTCGGAATTCTTTATCTGTATCCAGCTAGATACCACCTATTTTGGCCAAATTTCGACAACATAACAGCCCCAAAACTTGCACGAAACCAATTCCCCTGTTGGAACTCACTTCCATTGGCAAAAACCCTCTGATTTTTGCCCAAAAACAGTAAATTCAGCTTGCTGTATTTACTGGTTTTTGCCCTGTTTTCAACCCTAAACAGTCTCCAAACTGTCCTCTGTCAGTGGGGCACTGTTCCCAATGAATTTGTCCATATGGATGAAAAACGGTCAATATACAGCGCATAACCAGCGCTGAAAACGCACCTATTTGGTGAGGTTATGACCCTCACCGGTGCTTGCTTTGGAGTAGCAATTAGCTACTCCTGTTCCTGCTCAAGGAGGCTCTTGCCTCAGCACAAAAGCATGAAACCACACAGCTGTACATCAGTCAAATGAAGAGCCCTCTTGTGGGGCATCACATAACTACACGTAGGGAAGAGAGAGAGCAGTGTGTAGTGTGCAGGTCATCACTCCTAGCACCACACTGTACATAGAGAGAAAAGGAAGCACTCCATAGCTCTTACCCTGTGGACAGGTTTTACAAATGAGCCCTCCCAGCTACAAAATTCAGCACTCATTTTTCGGCAAGAGGAAAGAGCACAGAAGTGTGCCACTTGGCGCGATTACAAGCATTTTCCCGTTTCGGGGTTGCCGCCTAAAAATCTCCCAACTGGTTGCCCAGTTGACTTCACGACAGAGTTCTAAAATGTTCCCCTTGTCATTCCGAAGGTAATGACGCGAACACATTTCATGGCCCAAAATAGCAGTTCCCTAATTTTTAGGAGATGTTTCCGTTGGGCTCCTACTGTCTTCTGACCATCTATCCCCATTGGGACCACATCCAAAAATGCAATGTGGCCCAACTGTCAGGTATTTTCCTTTGGTGGTCCCGCCTTGACTTTATGCCTTTATTGAGTTCACTTCCTAGTATCCACCAACTTGCTAAGTGCGACGGGGGGACCTACATGATCTAGACTAAGCCTAAACACCCTCTTACTATACGAATTCCAGTGCCGACCAACTTGTCGTCTGTGGGTGAAACTACCGTTCACATTGGCCATACAATGTCCACAATGTCCGACCATTTGCAACTTCAAAAAGAGGGTCTCAAAAATAAAACAAAACCCCTTGGAAAGAAACCAACAACTAAGGTTTGCAATTGCCACGTCCTCGTGACATACCCCTCTCTTGAAATCGCAAACGTCCTCGATTGCATACCATAAATACACACCACTGATGATCTTATGTTGTTAGCACTTTTTTATCATCACATGTATCCGGTAAAAAGGTCGTAACACATAGATACAAATGACTTAATGAGACCTTCATACTTTTGTCATTTCCATCGATTACACCGAATTCATATGTACATTTGATGTGCTAGCTTTTTCATTACCCCTCCTTTGCACACGTTGGGTTGGAGCATAACTAGGTTGTAACCCAAAAGCTTCAAGGTAAAGCTACAATGCATTTGGTGACTCTGACAGTTCATGCTCTTCCATCCACTTTGCATCCATAGGCGGATAGTTCTTGAACTTCACCAAGTAGCGTCTTGTAACTTGTCCTTTAACTTTTCTGTCCTTATGTGCCAAAATTTTCTCAGGTACCAGGATCTCATCAAGTTACTCAACTTCTGGCTGGTCCTCATCTGGCATGTCTTCTGGCACATCACCCACGAAGGGTTAGAAAACTCACATGGAACACATTATGAATCTTCCACGCATCAGGCAATTTCAGCCTATAAGCCACATCGCTAATCTTGTCAAGCACTTGAAAAGGCCCATAGTAACGCATGTTGAGCTTAGCAAACAGTTGTTCCTTGCCCTTCATCTTCTTTAACCTTGCCTTTTCAAACCTTAATAGAACCGAATCACCGGGTGATAACAACAATTAACGACGGTGATGATCAGCAGTCTTTTTCTGCTTTGCCTGAGTCTTCTCCAAGGCAACTTTAATTTTCTTGTACATCTCATCCATGTTCTCAATATATCGATCTACCTCAAAGATCTTGTCCTTTGTATGCAAAATGGGAGGAACATTTTTGCCGCCTTCAACACTCTCAAAAGGTGCCTTGCCAGTTGACGAATGCACCGAATTATTGTACGCATACTCAAGCATAGGCAAATACTGTTCCCACTTGCCCTTATTATCTGACACATAGCATTTCAGTAGATCTAAGACAGTAGAATTAGCCTCTTCTGACTGCCCATAATTTGTGGATGAAACGAAGAGGAGAACTTGAGCGTAGTGCCCATGTTCTCAAACAATCCTCTCCAGAACAAACTAGTCATGCGAGGATCACGATCACTCATAATCGATTGTGGCATACCATGGTACTTAAACACATTGTACATGAACAAGCGTGCCGTCTGGTCAAATTTTATCTTCTTCCTGATAGGGAGAAAGTGGGCCTGCTTGCTGAACCTGCAGATAATGGTCCATATACCATCATTCCCTGTTGGCGTTCTTGGGAGATCAAAGATAAAGTCCATAGCAATGCTTTCCCATGGCTTATCCGGAATCGGCAATGGTTGTAACAACCCTTGTGCCTTTTGCCTGTCAAACTTGACCTTTTGGCAAATCAGGCATGCCCGCACAAAGGCATCCACATCTCTCCTCAAGGTAGGCCAATAGAAGAATGTCTCTACCGCTTTAAATGTCGCATCAATACCACGATGCCCTGCATACGGTGGGACATGACTCTCTTCCATGACCTTATGTCACAATGGCCTAGTGACACAAAGTCTGCAATGCATCATCATAAAACCATCTCTGAGGAGGTAGTGCTCATGATGTTGCCCCTCTTGCAACTGTTCAAAGATCCTTGCAAAATCTTCATCAGTAGCAAATTTGTTCCTTCATGTCATCCAACTCATGATAAGGAATTCACACAGCTGAAATTTGTGGCTTCCTTGATAACGCATCAACCACAACATTCTTCTTGCCTTCCACATGCATAATCTGGAAATGGAACATAGAAAGAATGTTTACCATCGCATATACTTTTCGGATAACTTTGACTGTGTCAAGAAGTATCGCAAGGTCTGATGGTCTGTCTCGACAACAAAATCAGCACCTAAAAGGTAGTGCTTCCAACTAGAAAGTACATGAATCACGGCCAAGAGCTCTTTCTCATAGACTTGCATAGTCCTCTCTAGCCCTTGCAAAATTCGGCTTTCATAAGCTACTACCCGTCCATCTTGCATTAGCACTGCTCCGATGCTACTGCCACATGCGTCACACTGGACCACAAATGACTTCCTGAGATCTGGCCAAACAATTCCTGGATCTGAAGTCAACTTTTCCTTTAAGAGACTAAAAGTTGAAATCTCTTTTTGGGTCCATTTGAAAGTGACCTCTTTCTTTTGCAATGCGTGAAGAGGTGATACTATCTCTGCAAAATTCTTGATAAACCTTCTATAGTAGGAACACAACCCCAAGAAGCTTCTGACATCGTGCACAGTCTTCAAGTCTGGCCATGTCTTGATAGCTTCGACCTTTGCGGGATCCATTCTGACACCATCCTTTGAGACTATGTGGCCAAGAAAATGGATCTCTTCGAGGAAAAATTCACTTTTCTTAGGATTGACAAGTAGCATCTGATTGCGTAGCTCTTCGAACACAATGGTCAAGTGACGCCTATGCTCCTCTTCATTCTTCGAATAGACTATCATGTCATCGAAGAACGTCCCAAGAAACTGTTGATGCGAGCGGAAAATCCGGTCCATCATTCTATTGAACGTGGCAGGAGCATTTGTTAGCCCAAATGGCATCACTAGAAACTCATAAAGACCAAATGTCATTCTAAACGCAGTCTTGTGCACATCCTCTAGCCTTATACGAATCTGATGGTACCCACTCTTAAGGACTATCCTGCTGAAAATTGCAGCACCCTCTAAACGGTCGAGAATATCATCAATTCTAGGAATAGGAAACCTATTCTTGATGGTATTCTTATTCAACGCACGATAATCAATACACATGCGCCATGAGCCGTCCTTTTTCTGCACTAGGAGCACTGGGGAGCAAAAGGATGAAGAAGAACTAGGCTGAATCAGCCCCTTCTCTAATAACTCCTCAACCTGGCCCATAATCTCTTTCTGCTGCGCCGCACTAACCCTGTAGAGAGGTCTATTTGGTGGGCTACACCCGGGCACCAAATCTATCTAATGGTCCTCAGGTCTCTCTGGCGGCAATTGCGACGGTAATGAATCAGAATAACAGTCACTAAACTTTTGCAAAAATGCTGACTTTTCTTCATCTAACACAAATAAATTTGACTGACAATTATTTGAGACATCGCGTGAAAAAATCAAGTACACAGAAAGATGATTCTTTATTACAGAAGTGACAGCCGAAGCAGATACAATAGGGACAGACTCCCCTTTGAGCTTTACATCCAAAACATGAGTTTTGCCCCTATGCTGAAGGGTGATCGTCTTGGCGAAGGCATCGAGCACACCATGTACTCTGAACATCCACGGAATTCCAAGTAGCGCATCGCACCCTTCCAATGGCATGATATAGAACTCTTCTGTGTCCACATACGACTGAATATGCAGACGCAGCTTTCCAATAATGGGAGTAATACACTCTGAGTGGCCACAACATGCCAACCCTGCCTTTGCTGTATACCCCATCTCTTCAGCTTTGATGCCCAGCTTCATAGCTAACTCTGGTGAGATAAAGTTTGCTTTGGCACCTGGATCAAAGAAGATGAGTGTCGTCTAATCCCTAACTTTACCCCATGCCCTGCATAACTCACTATTATCTGTACTGGGCCTATCACCCACCATATCTGGCACCAAACCTGCCGTGGGTTTAGGCTTCTTGCCTTTCTGGTCTTCTTTATCATCTGAGTCAGCTGGTCTTTTCCTTTGTGGACAATTGGTAGCAAAGTGACCACGCTGCTCGCATATAAAGCACTTATTTTCAGCCATTAGGAGCTTCTTTCCTCGAGCGACTTACGCACAAAAAGGCTTCTTTTTCTGTTTCTTTGCCTGCGCTCCAGAGTCCCGACTGAATCCTTGTCTTTGGTAGCCTTTTCTGACCCTTGTGACGCTTCAGGAGCCGTTTTCGCAAAAGGCTTCTTCGCTGAATTTTTCTTTTACTGCCCTCCTCTCTCGTTGCTCGGAAACCCACTGTCCTCTCCTTTCAACAAGGCAAGACCAGTGTTAGCAACTTCCATGAGCTGGGTGAGGGTAGCCACTCTGTTCTTGGTACAGTAGTCTCGAAGCCCTTTAGGCAGCCCACAACAGTACTTCTCTATCTGCTTTGTCAATGGCACAAATCTGTAGGAGGTCACTGAGAGTAACGCTTTACAAAACCTTCGATTGTACTCCTGCAAGCACTTGCGTGTAGCCAAAGTAAGCTGTCATGGCGTCGGCTTCAAATTCATTTGACAGCCAAGCATATACAAACATTTGCTTGAAGTAGACCCAAGTGGCAGGTGCCTGTCCTTGCATTAACAATATTGTCCACCATGTAAGCGCATTGTCCTTCAAGAAAGTGGCAGCTTTCCTGACCTTAGAGGTCTCTGTAAAATTCCCTCGTGCATAAGCTGTATCAAACTGCAGGAGGAAAGTGAGAGCCTTTGCTTTATCCTCGAAGCCACTGAAAATGCTGAACTTTACAGCTGCACCACCTTCTTTATAAGCTTTCGGCTTTTCCAGTGCCCCCAAATTGTCATAAGGAATAGTCTGCAACATGGGCACTGTAGTAGGCATCATCGGCACATCTTGGCCGTTAACATTTTGCGTCAGAGGTGCCATATCTGGCTGCTGTCCAGAAAAACCAGCCATGCCAAAATGACCCTGTGGCACCCCAAACTGGCCCAGGTTGCTCTAAAAACCTTGTTGCATGCCGATGGTACCATACATGGGGTTTGGCATCATGCCTTGCATATCCCCAAACACTGTTCCTGGCATGTACGGCTGACTTCCAGGCGCATAACCAGCCATACTTTGGAACACAGATCCACCCCTGAAATACCCAGGATGTTCCGTGGGTGGTGGAAAAACTGGGTGCATAGCTTGGTATCCAGTTCCCTGTCCATTCAAGACAGCATGCGGGCTCTGAAAGGTGGCGGACTGAACTAGCATAGCCTGTGGAATAGGCGTCCTAACCACCTGTTCAAGGACGGGAGGAACCTGTTTTAGAGCCCCTGACTCCGCAATATGCGACGTGTTCCCTATCCTACTGAGGTGCATGAAGTACTTGGGCTTGAGCCTCAACAAGCTCTGTTCGAGGTGTAGGTTGCCTATTTTGTTGTGGCACTGGTGGCGCTTGCAGGAACTCCATAAACCTTGGGTTCTGCACCAGCTGCGAAAACACATTCACCGTGGCAACTAAGTGAGTCTTGAACACATCATCCTCTAGTTGCACAGTCATAAAGCCATGTACTAGAGGGACATTCACATCAACAGGAAGTGCAGATGGGCCTTGTCGTGAGCTCTCGCAAATCTCGTACATTATAGGAATACCTGTATGTCCTTCGAAGAGGAGCCCTCTTCCATAATGCCCTTCCCTTTGTCGGCCATAGTGTAATCCCGCGTTCTGTACTCTATGTCTTTACCAAAACAACCGAGGCTCACCTCTTGAGGAAAAAGTGATTGATGTCTCGACTCTCGGCAACGGAACCTTGAAACCGGTCCGTAGGGCGGTAGGCTTTGGCTCTCACCCGAAATTCTTTACTTTACTTTAGACACACACACACACACACACACACACAGAGTACTTTGCAAAGGTAACCTGCGACAGGAATTAACACTTAAGCACACACACGGCTCGGAAGCTAGAATGCTCCGAGCAGACGCCGACAACCTGTAGGCCCCAAAATTGGCGCCCCTTCCGGTATTTCTTTATACTTTGAGAGGGTAAATTACAAAGTAGAGTCCTCGGAATTCTTTATCTGTATCCAGCTAGATACCACCTATTTTGGCCAAATTTCGGCAGCATAACAACCCCAAAACTTGCGCGAAACCAATTCCCCTGTTGGAACTCACTTCCACTCGCATAAACCCTCTGATTTCTGCCCAAAAACAGTAAATTCAGCTCGCTGTATTTACTGGTTTTTGCCCTGTTTTCAGCCCTAAACAGTCCCCAAACTGTCCTCTGTCAGTGGGGCACTGTTCCCAATGGATCTGGCGTCCGTATGGCTGAAAAACAGTCAATATATAGTGCATAACCAACGCTGAAAACGCACCTGTTTGGTGAGGTTATGACCCTCGCCAGTGCCTGCTGTGGAGTAGCAATTAGCTACTCCTGTTCCTGTTCAAGGAGGCTCTTGCCTCAGCACAAAAGCATGAAACCACACAATTGTACATCAGTCAAATGAAGAGCCCTCTTGTGGGGCATCACATAACTGCACGTAGGGAAGAGAGAGAGCAGTGTGTAGTGTGCAGGTCATCACTCCTAGCACCACACTGTACATAGAGAGGAAAGGAAGCACTCCATAGCTCTTAACCTCTGACAGGTTTTACAAATGAGCCCTCCCAGCTACAAAATTCAGCGCCCATTTTTCTGCAAGAGGAAAGTGCACAAAAATGTGCCACTTGGCACGATTACAAGCATTTTCCCGTTTCGGGGTTGCCGCCTAAAAATCTCCCGACTGGTTGCCCAATTGACTTCGCGGCAAAGTTCTAAAATGTTCCCCTTGTCATTCCGAAGGTAATGACGCGAACACATTTCATGGCCCAAAATAGCAGTTTCCTAATTTTTAGGAGATGCTTCTGTTGGGCTCCCACTTGTCTTCTAACCATCTATCCCCATTGGAACCGCATCCAAAAATGCAATGTGACCCAATGTCGGGTATTTTCCTTTGGTGGTCCCGCCTTGACTTTATGCCTTTATTGAGTTCACTTCCTAGTATCCACCAACTTGCTAAGTGCTACGGGGGGACCTACATGATCTTGATTGAGCCTAGACACCCTCTTACTATACGAATTCCAGTGCCGACCAACTTCTCGTCTGCGGGTGAAACTACCGTTCACATTGGCCATACAATGTCCGACCATTTGCAGCTTTAAAAAGAGGATCTCAAAAATAAAACAAAAATCATTGGAAAGAAACCAATAGCTAAAGCTAGCAGTTGCCACGTCCTCATGACATAGTTAACAGTTGCCACGTCCTCGTGACATGTTGTGTGTACATACTGTGGACGACGAGGCCACACAGAGGCTCGTTGTTATCGGAGACGGTGTGATCGCCGTAGAGATGGAGACTCGGGTGCTCCATTGGGGACAGGCTCCTCGTCTGCGACTGCTGCTCCTACGCTAGCGGATGGTATCGCTTTATAGCCTCTCCTCAGCCACCCTTGATCACTCTTTGACTTGGAGTGTTGCCTATCTATCCTTGGTATCGGCAGTTTTCTCTTTGGGGTCGGATTGTTTGCTTCAGGGGAGGCATTCCATCTCACTCTCCGCCCTTCTCTCTTCCACATTCCCTTGTACATTCTTTGCCGCCGCGACTTGTCCCGCTTCTCAACCATTTTGTACAGCTTCCTTGTGCGACTTGATCAGTGCTAGCCTCAATTTGATCTTCATCACTTGGCGCTGGGCAGTTCGTCGTTTCTTGGCTGGCGCTTCTTTCTGTCTACTTCTTTAGATTTGTCCAGACATACGTATTTTCTAACGGCATCTTCTCCATCGGCATCTTTCTGCATCTGTTGCGAGGGGGGGGGCGGGGGGTGTTAAGAGGTTTTGTATCACCTCCAAATGCTTCTCTCTGGATTCCCAGTTATCACCACACTTGCACAGGCCCTTGGTTGTGGGTGGGCCACCCATTGCACTTCCTAGCATGACTCTGTTGCACTTTAGGTGCAGCCGCTTGGTTTTCTACCATTTCACGTCCACATCGACTCTCACACTTACGTTCACATCGACTTCCTTTTACCAGCGTGGGTTTTTTAGCCCCCGTCGTAGGTTTTTGGATTTTGCCTACTGGGGGTTGGCACCCTATATATAGGGTGCCACCCACTCGCTGTTTCAATCACCCATTAAAGATTCTTGCCATCTGGAGTTATTGAGCTTGCCAACTTTCCCCATCTGTCTCTCATCTTCTTCTCTCTCTCATGTTTCTGGCGTGGTTTGTCTCTTCCCTCTCTGCTTCCGCTACGCACTCCGACAATATGTAGTCTGCTCATACTGTTGCTACATACATTTAGGCATGTGTGACTACTGTATCAAAAAGACACCCCTTTGTGCGGGGCTCCTGAAAGTGAGCCTAGTGGCATCTCCGCTTTAGCATAGCTAAAGCTGCATATCCTTGGATGAGTCTGTCGGTGGTCGCCCCATTCATGGTAAAGACCCCTGATCGGCTAGCGAAGGTGATTTGCAAGTTTAAACAAGTCGGTACTACCTCAATCTGTCTTGCTGTTGCTGTAAAGATAGCTGCCCTCCTAGGTCGGAAGTGTGAAGGATCATGGCCTTGGTCTTCCCAAGGTTCACTGTAAGTCCTCGAGGTGTGTACACCTCATCTAAAGCCTCAAGATGCTACTGGTAGCTCTCCTGAGACTCTCGAATCAAGACAATGTCATCAGCAAAAAAGTATAATATGTACGGAGTATCTGCAAGGTCGGCACCCTCTCCCCAAGATGGTAGTCTGTAGTCAAAATTCTCATCAATGTAGAGTCCGAAGAGGGTGGGAGAGAGTGAACAACCTTGCTTCACACCGATGGTGCTAGCAATAGGTGCTGATAATCCTCCTAGGCATCGGACACTCCTCACCTGCTCCTACAGAGCTTGTATGGCCCATATCATCTTCGATGGTACTCCAAGACTCCGAAGGCATCGGAAAACCCACTCTCGTGGAACTATATCAAACGCTTTGCAGAAGTCCACAAAGCAGCAATATAGCCTCTTTTTCCGCGTCTTCGCCCCATCAATGAGACAGCACAAAATGAAGATGTGATCTATGGTGCACAAGGCTCGTCTAAACCCTGCTTGGCCAAGAGCAGGTAGGTCCTCAACCTCTGCATACAAATTGAGCTCTGCCTCAAGTACTGCCCAATAAAGCTTGGCCATTGTATGGCCAATCATGATAGTCCTATAGTTCCCTAGCTCTAAAGTGTCTCCAGATTTGTGAATAGGCATGATAGTGTGCTGGGTCCACTCCTCTAGGAAGCCCTTGCCTATAGCCCTGTTGAGAACGTGCGCAATCAACGGGGTTGTAGTGCTTGCTGGCTGCATACACGAGTTGCTCACTCCGTAATCCTGTGTGATCAGCTGCACGTCGATGTTGTAGGCGTTTGATGGCCTTCTCAACCATCAATGTTGTAAAGGAGGGGCTCGTAGGCGAGGCTCGGGTGGCTGTGGGATAGGAGTGTATCTAGGGAACACGCATAGCCTCTCTTCATAATCATGCCATGCTTGTGGATCCTCAATAGGTGTAGTCGGTCAGGACTCTCAGAGCGTGCGCCATGCAATTGTGCTATCCATGCTCATGAATAGGTGATAGAGCTCGAGCTCCTGTGTGTCCTGAAAGCCTGCCGCTTACGACATGTGTCTTTATCTGCCCCCTCGACTCTCTCTCTCTCTCTCTCCCCAAGGGCCCGCTGTGCTCGGAGGTTGCCGTATAGATCTCTGCACTCATCATGATACCAACCGTTTTTTTCTTTTTTCTTTTTCTTTTTTTTTGGTTGGGGGGGGGGGGGGGATTGGGATTGATGATATGTGGGATGTGAGTACATGTAGTGGCGTAGAGGGGGGGAGTACGCAAAGACCCTTTTCAACCTTGACTAAGTATTAGAGGACTAGCTCATGCCTCAATGAATGGTGGTGTGAGGAGTGTGTATGGTGGGTGTGTGAGAGATGGCAGCTCCAATGAAAGAGAGAGACAGGTAGGTGTGGTTGGCTCCGATGGGTATGGATCATATAGAGAGCGAGCTAAGTAGGTGTGTGGCCTCTCCAGGTGATGTAATCCATTGTGCTTCCCTCCCATCTAGCACTCCATGTGGCATACATGTCAGCCCTCCTGATGTGGGCCACTATGCCATCCCATTATAAATAACAAGACAGTGCTAAGATCCGAGTATGAGTAGAGGCCGTGGGGTGGGCAGTATCTATTGAGACTCCCATGGAAGGCTCCTCATGTATGGTGTAGTGCCTCTGGATCTTCAAAGTCATACGGCTCACTTTGGTCATTGCATGTCCTGACATTGAAGTTCCCCATGAGGAAGACTTCTCCAAGTGTGGAGTACTCCATAATCCCCTCTGTCAAGCACCTGTAAGGTGACTCATCTTTCCGGTGTGAGCGTAGCCTCTCAGCCTCATGCTCAATGAAAGCAAACCAGGAGCCTACAAAAGCGAAGTAGCATGGGGCAATGTGGATAATCTGGTTATGTGAGAGCTCTAAACGGATCCAAAGGAAGCGGGCCTCTGAATCTCGTGCTACAATCTGTATCCAGCTGCAAAGCCCATTTCTGAAGAGAATGGCCACTCCTCCAAAGCCTCATGAGGCGTTCTGGCATGGTGAAGCGTTCTGGCGTGTACATTTCCAGTGTCAGAACTCCCACTAAAATTTATATATCCTCGGTAGACTCCTCGCTGGGCTCTCATGAGTCTCTATCAATAGATGATGTCTCTCTCTCTCTCATCACCTCCTCTACATGTGTCCATAGATCTCCATTGCAGTTCAAACCGCAATGTGGATGTTCTCATCTGTCCCATAGACTGAGTCCCTATGCCATGGTCTTGCCATAAATGATGACCCCTCCGTCCGATCAAACGCCACCTTTCCTTCTCTACGGGCTTGACGCACTCAAGGCATGCGTGCTCGCCGGTGTGCAACTTGCATCTTCGTGAGCACGTCATCAAGGTAGATGGGGGCCTATCAAGCCCTCTTAAGATCACCCTCTTGCGGATGAAGGTGGATCGTGACTCATTAGAGAATTGGAGGATGGGAGCCCTTTCTCTACGATGCCGATGACCGGGAGGCAAGCCTGGCACATCTTCTCCTCCTCAATCATCGTGTGTATGATGATGGTCACCTCTTTTTGTGTCTCAAATTTAGCCTCTTTCTTGGCATTCCTTTTAACGACCTCAACCCACCCATCTTTCTCGGTGTCGATTTTCTTCTCAAGGCACTTGTGGACACCTTGGTGATCTCCTCTTGATTGCTTCTTTGTCCGCCTCAACAATCTCACCTTCTTCCTTTGCCGTTTCAAGAGAGGCAATAGCTTGCTAGCCACGATTTCTTCATATATTTTCCTAATTGGGGCAATCGACTCCAAAGGCACCAATAGCTATTGATCTAGTGCGTGTACGTTGTCGCCTTTTACTTTGACACAGAGGACTTCTTGCTGGCACCTGTTAATCAAAAGACTCAGTTTGCAATAATGATCATATATTTCTTGTGGCTTGTAGTACATGCACAAGTCCAGTGGGTACATGGGCAGTGGACTTGGACCCATGTTGCAACAAATGTATTTGTCACCTACCGGAGTCCCCAGCACACTGCCTTCAGACTTGTCCAGCATCGCATGCAGTATGGAGGCCAGTGGCTCTACTCCTTAGTAGAATTGGTGTGCAGTTTGGCTTCATGACTTGAGGATCCATCATTTGGTTGATGCCCACTGCAGGATCACATCTTTTTTTTCATGGTATTTATGCTTACTGCTGCTGGCTATCAGAGAGGCACTTCAGATATGATTTTTGCTGTTACAGGACAAGGTGATGCACAACACAGAGATGAGATTTTTTCGATGGTGCTTTGCATTGTGCTATGGAACATCTGGAAGGTATGCTATTGCAGGACAGGGTGATGCACAACACAGAGATGAGATTTTTTTAGTGGTGGTGTGCATTGCATTGTGGAACATCTGGAAGGCACGCTGCGTTCATGTTCTCAGCAACTTTCAACCATCCACAAAAGAGACACTAACAATGATTTGGATCCATTGATACATACTCCTATATCACAGTGGGGTACATCCAATACTTCATTTAGATCAGGTCAAGACCGATGCCACATTTTTTATCGAAGCATGGGCGAGATCATCCTTGTTTTTCAGATTCTTAGGTGGGCATATCAAATGGGAGTACTCTCCGCTGAGATGGTTCATTCCACTCATCACATTTTCCACCTTGATTGGTGGATACTTACAGACTCAAGAGTCCACATACACATCTGACAGGTTGTATACTCCATGAGGAGACCGAATCCAGCACTCATGGGAAACTCTATACTCAGATATGCAGGATGATCTTCCCAAAAAAAATTAAACTCCTAAATCTCTCTCAACCCTCCCTTGCATTTCAAGAACCCTCTCATTTATTGGCTTTCTACTGCCAGCACATACATCCTCCATCTTAGCATGAAAACGCACACCAAGAAAAAATTTGACAAAAATGTCCAAAAAAGCTCAAAATGTTGCCAAAAATATTTGTGCCATGGCAATTGTAAGTTGAGGTACATGTACCATAATTAATCATAATGTGATCTAAAATGTCATTACATACCTTAGCAAGAGGTGGATTTTTTTCCAGCACAAGCACACTCAAGGAGGGGGAAAGTGATTTTGCCCTGATTGCACCAAAAATACCAGCTGCACCTCCACCCACAACAATCAATACCTGTATTTTTAAGTCACAAAAAGATCCCAAATTCAGGAAAGACATTCAATTTGAAGTGCACACAAACAAACATCATACTACTTCAAGCTTTTCTCAGCTAATTAAATTATACAAGCTTCTTTGATGCTTACAATTTTGTATAGCTCCTCGTCCTCAGGTTGTTACTTCAACATCATAAAAATAAAAACTTATGCTCTAATATTCAGGTAGTGTAATCAACCTTGACGATGGCAATTGGTTTTGTGATATGATAAATGTGGCTCGTTATCTTAAGAATGAGCATATTGAATGAGAGTGAGAAAATATTGCGATGCTAGAGGGCCTGGATTCTTGAGACCCATAGCCCCTTTCTAAATGAAGTTTTACTTAAGGTAGCTCACAACAAAAGCGGGCTAAGTAGACTTCTTGAGATGCTCATACGTTTGTGGAGCTTCTCAAGATCTCCTCTTCTTTGCGGAAAAAGGTAAAATTGTGCTCTAATAGTTAATTTAATGGCAGCGACCTTGAGAACAGCAATTGCTATTGCACTCATTCGAACTTCAAAAGGTGCAATGAAAGACTCATCAAACACAACATCACGACTTACTGTAGTGGTTTTGATGTCCGGATCATAAAGCCGATATACATCAGACTCCGTCGAGTAGGCGAGGAAAACAAGCTTGTTCGACTTAGAATCCAACTTCTGTCGCTCCTCCTTTGGTATGTGAACAAAGGTCGATCACCCAAATACTTGAAAGTGAGACACTTTGGGCTTATGTCCATAGTAAGCCTGATAAGGTGACATACTGTCAATGCAGTAGTAGGGACCCTGTTGGCAGTGTTGCACGCCTCCACCCAGTAGATCTTGGGAAGTGAAGCATGTGCAAAGATTGCACGCGCCATCTCTTGTCACGTGCACATCTAGCCCTATGTCCATGTGGACAAGCTACACCTTCATCTTGGGCTCTGGTTTTCTAAGGAGATTGTTTTGGCACCTTTGTGAGCTTGTAAGCAGGACGCTGCAAGACCAAACAATCTAGTTAGGATGCATATCCTCTTATTGCGCAAGGCAGGGACAGACTTGTGGGTGTCTAGAATTAAGAGCATTTTTTTGAATATTTTTTAAGTAGTTTTCAAGCCACTTATTACTACTAATAGGTGACTTTCTTCCATCGTGAGAATTTTGGAATTGTTGGACTTGGCGGTTTTCTGCTATAAATGGAGGCCTCCTGCATTGAGTTTCAATCATCAAAGGCTCGTAGTACCAAAGTACATTGCAACACCAAGTTGCCTACAATGGAAGCATCAGCAAACTCCAGTGTTTAGCACAACTCATCACTACCCCTAACTGTGGTGTTTTTTGTGTTGGCGTTTTCGGAGCTCCAACTTTTCTCAAGATCAGCACACGAACGGCCAACGTTTTCCCCTCTGGCGGACACCTTGGCCTAGCGTTTGTCCTTCAGCATACCTTACCGAGCCTAGCATTTTCCCCTACAGTCATCTCTTGGGGTTAGCGATCTCTGCTTTGATTAGCATTCTGAGCATTCACTCAGCATTAGCTTCAACCTTGAATTTGTCATTGCTACGATTCAGCACCGATTACCTAGTATCATCAGTTTAGGCGACTTTCTTTGCAAAGAACCATCAAAAAAGTACTTAGAAGAACCAATATTCGGCATCTGCATCATTGTATGAGCATTTGCGCAATCTAAAGCAAATATCACTCTAGCAATAAAGTGGGCGCCCTTGGAGGGGGGTTTGGGACCCCATCTAGTGTCATTCTTTTGCTCAAATCCCTCACTCACAGTATTGATTATTACAAACACAATTACTCTCTCGATATAAGTAAAAGAAACCTTGACTATGTGTTATGTACTGATCCTGAGTTCTCAATCAGCAATAATTCCGCTGCATCCCGAACTAAAAATTGTCACTTGAAGCTATTAGCCACTCCCACCCTTAGTCCATCACGCATCGAGTGCGCTCCCGTCTTCATCGCAAGTCTTGGAACCATTAAAGCTCTAGCTTTGGAAGAACTTCGGTGTCAACCTCAAGGAAGAACAAGGTTAAAGCAAGAATCAAGAATCAAGCAAAAGAAAAGTTCAAGAAACAGAAAAATTGTCCTTTAGCAAGCTGTCTGCCAAAAGAAAAGACGCTCAGACACTGGCGCTTCATGTGTTGATGCTGAAAAACCCTGGCAGCTCCGAGAACAGCAACACAAAAAACGCCAGAGTTAGGGGAAGCAATGTGCTGCCCTAAATGTTTACTGATCTTTCCATGTCACATGCACATCTAGCCCTATTGTGCATGTGGACAAGCGACACCTTCATCTTGGGCCTAGGATATCTTAGGAGATTGTTCTGGCACCTTTGTGAGCCTGTACGCGCAAGACGTGCATGACCAGATTGTTTTAGCTAGTATGCGTACCCTCTGATTGCGCAAAGCAGACAGACGTTATTACACGATCGTGGGCGTCTGAGACTGTCGCATTTTTCGAGCACTTTTCAAAGCATCTTAGAGCAATTTTTAAATTCAATTATTATTATTGATACTAGTAAAACGGCGCCGCCGAAACCTGTTACCCTCAAACCCCTTGCTCCTCATAAATTTCATAAATCAAATCAAGGAAAGTAATCTCTCTCTCTCTCTCTCTCTCTCTCTCTCTCTCTCTCTCTCTCCCCCCCCCCCCCCAACAAAATGTGGGCACTCCTTGAGACAACATTTGGCACTCCATTTTCTTTCAACAACCCCTGCATCTCTTTGCCATTCCATATATGGCATCACCTTTGTGGAGGGGCGAGCAAAGAGGCATGAGTAATGTGCGAGGTGATACGGAGGGATTGTTTCGATCATAACTGTTGGAGATGCAGAGATGTTGTAGCTGCTCTCTCTCTCTCTCTCTCTCTCTCTCTCTCTCTCTCTCTCTCTCTCTCACACACACACACACACACACATTTCTTGTGTGCAAGCGGCGCCTTTTTGAAGACATTAATGTATTATATCATTTCATTAATGTTAGCTACACTACGTTGCTCAACAATATCTTGCAGCTATGAAGATTTGCTCATGGGCAGCAATGAAGCCACTCAAGGAGCGCTAGAGAAGATGAGGGAAGGGTAGCTAGTTTACACTGCTCACAATAGCTCGCAGCTAGAAGCTCGCAAGTTGTAGCCCAAGATCTCGAGATCATGGAACTCATTGCAGTGTAGCTAGAATTTGAAGATATGCTAGTCAGCAGTTGCGGGTGTCTTATGACACCAACTTAGCTAAGTGCATGTGAGGGAGACACTTTGTCTCTCTCTCTCTCTCTCTCTCTCTCTCTCTCTCTCTCTCTCTCTCTCTCTAGACGCTTCATAGAAAATTTCTCACAAATTGCGGGACCATTACATGACCTAACAAAGAAAAGCGTTAGGTATACATGGTCTGCTAAGGAGAACAATGCTTTCGAAAAGCTTAAACAAAAGCTTATCTCTCAACCTGTGCTTACACTACCGGATCTCTCAAAACCATTTGAGGTCCAATGTGATGCTTGTGGTGATTGCCTTGGAGCTGTTTTGCTCCAAGAAGGGCACACCATAGGCTATGAGAGTCGAAGGCTCGACCCTGTTGAGCAAGCTCTAGGCATATACGAAAAGGAACTCCTTGCAGTTCTACATGCCTTAGACTCATGCAAGCACTATTTATTGGGGACTCCTTTCATTCTGCGAACGGATCACCAAAGTCTTAAGTACTTCATGACGCAGACCAAGCTCTCCGACAAACAAATGAGGTGGGCAAATTTCCTTTCATAATTTTATTTTCATATTGCTCACATTGCTGGCAAGCATAATCAAGTAGCTGATGCACTCTCAAGACGACCGAGAGTGAATACGGTTTCCATAGCAACTCACAGTGATCTATCTTCAATGATAGATGAGTGCGCTATCCCGATTTTAGAGATGTGATTTCAGCCCTTGCATTAGGGAAGAAAGAAGAACCATTTACCTTACAAGATGGTTATCTTCTCTATGGCAATAGACTATGCGTTACTAACTCACTACGTGAGAAAGTAATGTATGAATCTCATGCTCCACCTTATGCGGGACATAGAGGGATTCAGTCTACCTTAAAGGGAATTGAAACATATTTCTATTGGCCTACCATGAAAGTGAACATACAAGAGTATGTTTCTAAATGTGTGGTATGACAAAAGACAAAATTTGATAGAGGGAAGCAACTTGGATTACTTCAACCCTTGCCAATCCCTAATTCACCATGGGAGAGCATATCCATGGATTTTATCTTTGGATTGCCTAAGTCTATCCATGGGAATACGGGAATATGGACAATAGTCAACAGGTTCAGTAAACAAGCTCATTTTATACCTGTCAAAAAGACTATCAAAGCCCATCAAATGGCAACCCTCTTCATTTCAAAAAATTTCAAGTACCATGGCTCGCCAATGTCCATAGTGTCGGATAGAGATCCTAGAATGACCAGTAATTTCTGGAAGGGTCTCTTTGAGAATTTAGGGACAAGGCTAAACTTCTCTTCGGCCTATCATCCACAAATCTCTCTCTCTCTCTCTCTCTCTCTCTCTCTCTCTCTCTCTCTCTCTCTCTCTCTCTCTCTCTCTCTCTCTCTCCCTCCTACTGGACGTGTGCACTGTCTCATGCTTGCTATTGGCCGCTCTACACTGTTCGCCTGTGTCGCTAGGCTCCAGGGGGGACGCTGACCGGATCAATCTCCTGTTGACACATGGCCGAGGGAGGGGACCGGAATACCTTCCCCTATTATTACTAGGGAAAATTACCAAAATACCTCTCTTATTTGATGAAATTCCCAAAATACCCCTCAAATTTCCAAAATTCCCAAAATACTTTTGTATCTATCATGTAATTTGTCACAAATTACCTGGAATAAAAGGACAATTATGTCTAAAATGATGAAGTAATTCATCTCCAAAGCCTACATAACCAACTCAAATATTAGTTTTAGCATCCTGTATTGATAAAGAATTAGTCTGCTTATGAAAAGCTATAAATTTTCTAGCCTTTAGACGTATACAATCTCACAACCAGGGCTATTTTGGAAAATTTGTTTGGCATTTCGGGAACTTAAGATAATGAAATTTGAGGGGTATTTTTGGGAATTTCCAAAAATCAGAGGGGCAGTTCAAGACTTCCAGAGGGATTCCGCCATGCTTGACGGCAAGGGTTGCCTGCTTCCTGTGCGCCATTTCCACAGCGACAACTCCCTCGTCATGATCTCGTCTTTGTCAGGGCACTACCCCACATGTCGTGCAGAAACGTCTGCTGAAACCAACCCTTCTCACCAAAGCCTAGAGGTTCGCTCTTGGTCTCTTCTTGTAGAGGTGGAGCGAGAATCGAACCAAGGTGAACGTCTTCAACATTAGCAGGCCTCCTCTCTCTCTCTATCTATCTGCAATTAGATAGACACACACACGTGCGCGGGTTATTGAAGCCATCTGGCCGCCGCTCTCTCCAGGAAGTCACTGTCTCTCCCTCTCTCTGCTCGCACAGTGCAAGTGACACATTCGGAGGTGGTCGGACTCCTCAAAAATCGCCATTTTGACCTTTTGAAGACGTCACACCTGACTCGACCTGAGGCCTCTCTCTCTCTCTCTCTCTCTCTCTCTCTCTCTACACACTGCAGTGCCTGCACAGACAACTCTCTCTCTCTCTCTCTCTCTCTCTCTCTCTCTCTCTCTCTCTCTCTCTCTCTCTCTCTCTCTCTCTCTCTCTCTCTCTCTCTCTCTCGCGCGCTTGGGAACTTTGGGGTGGAATTTCTCCTTTTCCCCTCGCCGTCAACCGGCATTTTTGAAACTGAAAGTGGCAAGATATTAAGCTGAGACAGTCACGCGTCTTTGATTTGACCCGCAGGTGTTGTGCCTCCCTTCTCCCCTTCTCTCTCTCTCTCTCTCTCTCTCTCTCTCTCTCTCTCTCTCTCTCTCTCTCTCTCTCTCTCTCTCTCTCACGTGTGCACTGTCTCATGCTTGCCACTGACCGCTCTGCACTGTCCGCCTATGTCGCTAGGCTCCAGGGGACACTGACCGGATCAATTTCCTGTTTTGACACTTGGTTGGGGGAGGGGCCGGAATCCCTTCCCCTATTATTATCAGGGAAATTACGAAAATACCCTCTAATTTGTGGAAATTTCTAAAGTACCCCTCAAATTTTCAAAATTTCCAAAATAGCTTTGTATCGATTTCTGTTGAATTGTTCAAGATTTCCTAATTTTAGCATGTAATTTGTCACAAATTGCCTTGCAAAAAAGGATAATTATGTCTAAAAATGATGAAGTAATTCTCTCTTTGTGCGCAATCAGGTGCCTACATGTGGGAGGTTGAGAGCTTGCAGTCTTGTATCTGTTTCAAGAGCTCTCTCCAGGCTCTCTATCTCTCTCTCTCTCTCTCTCTAGAGGTAGAATTTCTCCTTTTCCCCTTGCTTTGAACCGGAAAAAACAGCACGATTTTTCAGGTTTTTGTGTTATTTTTCTCTTTTTCGGGGTGAAATTTCTCTTTTTTCCCATGCTACGAACTGGCAAAAACGGCACGTTATTAAGAGACAGACGTATTTTTCCCTCTTCATTTCACAAATTTTCAAGTACCATGGCTCGCCAATGTCCATAGTGTCGGATAGAGATCCTAGAATGACCAGTAATTTCTGGAAGGGTCTCTTTGAGAATTTAGGGACAAGGCTAAACTTCTCTTCGGCCTATCATCCACAAACGGATGGCCAAAGTGAAATAGCTAACCTAACCACTCTCGATCTACTAAAAGCCTATGTAACGGAAGTAGATCAAAGATCCCAATGGGAGAAGTACTTACCCTTAGTGGAGTATGCTTACAATAACACTGTACATACTTCCACGGGAAAAGCACCTTTCGAGGTAATTGAGGGAAGATCAAAAAGTCCCTTGCTACTTAAGGTACATGGGAAGATCTTCGCTGCAGATGAGTATAGCCAAGACCTAAAAGAATCTTTCCAAAAGATTAAGGATGCTATCTCTATCTCACAACAAAGGCAAAAGGCTGCTGCTGACAAGCACAGAAGAGCCCAAGCCTTTAAAGAAAACGATTGGGTCTTGTTAAAGTTTCCCAAGGCTCGATTAAGGCACACGACGGGCAAGAATCCTACGGGCCACCAAAAGTACTATGCTAAACTAGCAAAAAGGTACTATGGTCCCTTTCAGATTCTTAGGCCAATCAATGAGATGGCCTATCAACTCAAGTTGCCCAATCATTGGCTCATACACAATGCTTTCCATGTGAGCCTATTAAAGCCTTACAAAGGAGAGCCACCTCATGAACCAACTATTGAAGACCCACCGGAGATCGAGGACCAAAAGGAGGTGCTGCAGCCCGAGTCCATTCTCCGATATGAAGACAAGGTACTGAGAGGCGGTAAGACTATCCGACGATATCTTATTAAGTTCATGAATTATCCTTTTGAAGATGCTAGATGGATGCAAGGCATACAATTAAAGGATAACCTAAACCTTGTCAATGCTTACAATGCTTCCCAAGAGTAAGCAAATGTACAAAATGTTAAAAAATGAACAAAGTTTTTTTGTCTTATAAGACTCTTTTTCTTTATTGTGCACAAAAATGAAGTAGTATGCATGCTTAGATCAAGTTTGCGGAGACGACGTCTCCCAAACACCAAGTAGAGCTTGTCACTCTACTATGGAAGACTGATAGGACTAATGTGCAGACATGCTTGCGGCAGCCTCAGGCTCTCAAGCGCCAAATGGACTAGTCATCCATTGTGGAATGATGTCGTAGGGTAACATAGGGATCCTCTACCCACTAAGAAAAGGACTCATGAATGTTCTTTATCTTCTCTACACCATAGTCGAGGACGACTATGATTTCAAGAGAGAGGTAATGTCATAATAATCAATATCTAATTCTCCTAAATGATTTTCTCATATTACACTGATCATTTAATGTGGGGAAGTGCCAAGGGAGAAAAAGCTAGAATATTGGTTAAGCTAGCAGACCGGCCTCAGTAGGGATCCAAAGGAGGGAAAATAGGGATCCAAAGGGGAGGCCATCTACAAAAGAGCCATGTACAACAATGGGCTAAAAAGACCCTAAGGTTCAGCCCATTAGGACTTCCAAAATGCTAAGGTTCCAAAATTCAAAGGTTGTGTCCAAAGGTCAACCCTAGGGGAAATTGGATGCTTTGTGTGTACCAAAAAAAGTCTTTGCAATCCCTACATGGGAGGGGGCGAGCCCTTCTTCTAGGGGATGAGAGAGAAAGTCACACACACACACACACACACACACACAGGCTCCCTTTACACAAAGGGAATTAGGGACACATGTCAAAATAGGGAAAAATTACCAAAATACCTCTCTAATTTGTTGAAATTCCCAAAATACCCCTCAAATTTCCAAAATTCCCAAAATACTTTTGTATCTATTTTGGTTGAATTGTGCAAGATCTTCTAATCTTATCATGTAATTTGTCACAAATTACCTGGAAGAAAAGGACAATTATATCTAAAAATGATGAAGTAATTCATCTCCAAAGCCTACATAACCAACTCAAATATTAGTTTTAGCATCTTGTATTGATAAAAAATTAGTCTGCTTATGAAATGCTATAAATTTTCTAACCTTTAGAGGTATACAATCTCACAACCAGGGGTATTTTGGGAATTTTGGAAAATTTGAAGGGCATTTCGTGAAAAGATAATGAAATTTGAGGGGTATTTTTGGGCATTTCCAAAAATCAGAGGGACAGGTCAACACTTCCAGAGGGATTCCGCCATGCTTGACGGCCGGGTTGCCTGCTTCCTGTGCGCCATTTCCACAACGACGACTCCCTCGTCATGATCTCGTCTTTGTTAGGGCACTACCCCACCTGTCGTGCAGAAACGTCTGTTGAAACCAACCCTTCTCGCCAAAGCCTAGAGGTTCGCTCTTGGTCTCTTCTTGCAGAGGTGGAGCGAGAATCGAACCAAGGTGAACTTCTTCAACATTAGGAGGCCCCCCACTCTCTCTCTATCTATCTGCAATAAGACACACACCACGTGCGCGCCGGTTATTGAATCCCCTCTGGCTGCTGCTCTCTCCACAAAGTCACCGTCTCTCCTTCTCTCTGAGCGCCTAGTGCAGGCGCCACATCGCGAGGTGGCCGGACTCCTCAAAAATTGCCATTTTGACCTTTTGAAGACGTCACACCTGACTCTCTCTCTCTCTCTCTCTCTCTCTCTCTCTCTCTCTCTCTCTCTCTCTCTCTCGCGTGCGCTTGGGAACTTTGGGGTGGAATTTCTCCTTTTCCCCTCGCCGTCAACCGGCATTTTTGAAACTGAAAACGGCAAGATATTAAGCTGAGATAGTCACGCGCCTTTGATTTGACCTGCAGGCGCTGTGCCCCCCTCCTCCGCTTCTCTCTCTCTCTCTCTCTCTCTCTCTCTCTCTCTCTCTCTCTCTCTCTATTCCCCTTCCACGTGCGGGGCTGCTCGCACACTCTCTCTCTCTCTCTCTCTCTCTCTCTCTCTCTCTCTCTCTCTCTCTCTCTCTCCCCTGCACGTGTGCACTGTCTCATGCTTGATATCGATCGCTCTGCACTGTCCGCCTGTGTCGCTAGGCTCAAGGGGACACCAACCGGATCAATCTCCTATTGACACTTGCTTGGGGGAGGGGGCCGGAATCCCTTCCCCTATTATTATTAGGGAAAATTAGGAAAATACCCTCTAATATGTGGAAATTTCCAAAATACCCCTCAAATTTCCAAAATTCCCAAAATAGCTTTGTATCGATTTGGTTGAATTGTTCAAGATTTCCTAATTTTAGCATGTAATTTGTCACAAATTGCCTTGCAAAAAAGGATAATTATGTCTAAAAATGACGAAGTAATTCTCTCTCT
Organism: Adiantum capillus-veneris; assembly: GCF_014529385.1. Classification (NCBI taxonomy): domain Eukaryota; kingdom Viridiplantae; phylum Streptophyta; class Polypodiopsida; order Polypodiales; family Pteridaceae; genus Adiantum; species Adiantum capillus-veneris. Next base: position 158,178,785 of record NC_140931.1, read on the forward strand.
GTGCGCAATCAGTTGTCTACATGTGGGCGGTTGACAGCTTGCAGTCTTGTATCTATTTTAAGAGCTCGCAAGAGCTCTCTCCAGGCTCTCTCTCTCTCTCTCTCTCTCTCTCTCTCTCTGGAGGCAAAATTTCTCCTTTTCCCCTTGCTTTGAACCGGAAAAAACGGCATGATTTTTTAGGTTTTTGCGTTATTTTTCTCTATTTCGGGGTGAAATTTCTCTTTTTTCCCTTGCCGACACGTTATTAAGAGACAGACGTATTTTTCCCTAACACTGGGACTCCAGACTATAGATCTATGGGGGCTTTGAGCCTCTCTCTCTCTCTCTCTCTCTCTCTCTCTCTCTCTCTCTCTCTCTCTCTCTCTCTCGTGTCATGCAGTGCCGGCATTTTTTAAATTGAAAACGGCACGATAATAAGCTGAGATGCATTTTTCACGAACACTACTCCCGACTCCACTCTCTCTCTCTCTCTCTCTCTCTCTCTCTCTCTCTCTCTCTCTCTCTGTGCACGTGTGCCTACGTGTGCACTGTCTCATGCTTGCTATCGGCCGCTCTACACTGTCCGCCATTGTCACTAGGCTCCAGGGGGGACACTGACTGGATCAATCTCTTGTTGTTGACACATGGCCGAGGGAGGGGACCGGAATACCTTCCCCTATTATTATTAGGGAAAATTACCAAAATACCTCTCTGATTTGTGGAAATTCCCAAAATACCCCTCAAATTTCCTAAATTCCCAAAATACTTTTGTATCTATTTTGGTTGAATTGTGCAAGATCTGATCTAATCATGTAATTTGTCACAAATTACCTGGAACAAAAAGGACAATTATGTCTAAAAATGATGAAGTAATTCATCTCCAAAGCCTACATAACCAACTCAAATATTAGTTTTAGCATCTTGTATTGATAAAGAATTAGTCTGCTTATGAAAAGCTATAAATTTTCTAATCTTTAGAGGTATACAATCTCACAACCAGGGGTATTTTGGGAATTTTGGAAAATTTGAAGGGCATTTCTGGAACTTAAGATAATGAAATTTGAGGGGTATTTTTGGGAATTTCCAAAAATCAGAGGGGCAGTTCAAGACTTCCAGAGGGATTCCGCCATGCTTGACGGCCAGGGTTGCCTGCTTCCTGTGCGTCATTTCCACAGCGACGACTCCCTTGTCATGATCTCGTCTTTGTTAGGGCACTACCCCACCTGTCGTGTAGAAACGTATGTTGAAACCAACCCTTCTCACCAAAGCCTAGAGGTTCGCTGTTGGTCTCTTCTTGCAGAGGTGGAGCGAGAATCGAACCAAGGTGAACGTCTTCAACATTAGCAAGCCCCCCTCTCTTTATCTATCTATCTGTAGTTATATTAGAGACACACCCGTGCGCGCGGGTTATTGAAGCCCCTCTGGCTGCCGCTCTCTCCACGAAGTCATTGTCTCTCCCTCTCTATGAGCGCACAGTGCAGGCGCCACATCTGGAGGTGGCCGGACTCCTCAAAAATCGCCATTTTGACCTTTTGAAGACGTCACACCTGACTCGACCTGAGGCCTCTCTCTCTCTCTCTCTCTCTCTCTCTCTCTCTCTCTACACACTGCAGTGCCTGCACAGACAACTCTCTCTCTCTCTCTCTGTTGCGCTTGGGAACGTTGGGGTAGAATTTCTCCTTTTCCCCTCACCGTCAACCCGCATTTTTGAAACTGAAAACGGCACGATATTAAGCTGAGGCAATCACGCGCCTTTGATTTGAGCTGCAAGCGTTGTGCCTCTCTCTCTCTCTCTCTCTCTCTCTCTCTCTCTCTATTCCCCTTCCACGTGCGGGGCTGCTTGACAGGCCCCACGTGCGAGACTCACAGCACACTCTCTCTCTCTATTTCTCGCTCTGAGCGCACTGGCTGAGTCGCTGTGTTGCCGGGCTGCAGAAGACACGGCCGGAGGAAGGAGCTCGCGCCACGTGGCGGGGGGAGCCGGAATCCCTCCCCCTTTTATACTTAGTATAGATGTACTTTTTGCCATCGTAAGATTGTTAGACTTGTATGTCCGAAGATTATGGGTTTTAGCTTCAGCAACTCTAGTGTTTTTCTCCTGCTGTGAATGCATGTATATTCTTTTTAAGCACGTAGAAATTATGACATGAAGGAGCTGGAGAGAGGAGATGAGAACCTCTTGTTGCTTGGAGCAAGTTGTCTGATGAAGGAAGGGATGGCGTGTACTTAGCGTGGTTGAAGAACTGGGAGGCGGGAGTGTGCAGCCATAAAAATCTGATGAGAAGCTCCGCTTGGGCTACAATGGGCCAGAAGTCATCTTTAGTAACGCTCTCTCTCTCTCTCTCTCTCTCTCTCTCTCTAGGCGCTCTCTTTTTGGCATCATAAGGCCTTAGAGCTGGGTCTCCCTATGTACCAAGTGTATTAATGGTATTTATGTAAAATACGGTCTCTGGATGTTAGTACTATTAAGATAAGATAGAAATAAGCGAACAGGTTTCTTAAAACCTGTAAGTGTACTATTACTTAGAAAAGAATGCAAGGGGGCTCGCTTAGCTGGAAGAGGGTTGGACTTGCATCACTAAGGTGGTGGGTTCAACCCCCACTAAGCGCCCTTGGTGGCCGTACTCATGGTGGCAAAGGATGGTTTTGGGTGCTCGACCCACTCCACAATGTTGATGGTATAAATTAGTTGACTTGTCAGCACTTAAAAAATATTTTCAAGGCAGTTCTTAGAAAGAATGCATCAAATGCACATTTTTTTCTCACAAAAGTGGAACTTAACTTCAGGCGAACTTTACGTTCTCTCTCTCTCTCTCTCTCTCTCTCATACACAAACACACACGTGCAGGCAGGCCCTTGTGAGTACCTATGTCATCGAGTGGTGCAGTGGAGATACATCAACAATCTAAAAATTATAGCTTGTTGCAGCCGTGGTTAACCTACTATAGGTGGTGGTTGGGAGCAGAAACACAACCCCAACGACTCTACTAGAGTTGAAATGGTCCTGTCTTAGCCTTAAGTTGAAGGAAATGGTGTAAACTCGCTAGACGAAAGTGGCGGGTGGTGACCCAAAACTGACAGACACAACATCATAGATCCAATTTATATGCACACATACTAGACCGCCAAGTAGCAATAGAGAGTTGGCCTTGAAACTGGTGCTCCTTGTGGTATTTCTTTATTCCTTCAATTCACTCTCTTGGCATCAAGTACAAAGTAATTTGATGATGTTACAACTGGCACACAAGCCATCCTTTTTATATTATCTAAGGGGAGCAGGAAAAGCTAGTGTAAAAGTTCTAGCGACTGCCAAAAAACCTATGAACATCTTTTGTCTGGTAAGAAGTCAACAATCTGGTAAACAAACTACAAATAGCTTTCGTTGGCGAGAAAGTCAACAACTGCTAAATTTGTGGGCGTAAAATGTTTGATGGCTACTCACTCATCTTTTTGTAAGACATCATGCTACTTACCCCATGAGCATCTTTTTGTAAGCCACCAAGTGTTGCTTATTTGGAATCACCATCAACATGTCATAGACTAACTACCTTGTGCTAGAAGTGGATGTTATATTCTTTAGTTCTTTCTCTTCTTAGTTGGTTCCTCATCTGACACGTGGCCCTCATCTGTCTTCACTTGCATTGCTTCTAAATCTTCCATCTATGTAGGCTACATTGGTTAAATCTACAGTTGTACAAAATCTACTTCTAGACTCTTATATGGTGCTCCCATGTCCTCAACCACTTATTCTACCCGTTTTTTAAACTCAAATTCTTTATCCATAAAAGTATTGTCTAGCATTTCTCTTTGAAGCTTCTCCATGGCCAGCTTTTTCTTCCAACTCCTCTTGTAGTCGTCTTGTTGCCTCATTAAAGATAACATAGCCATCACGGGATCTTCCAAAATGTTTTCACCCTTTGTTGAGAGGAGATCAACTATAACACTTCATCTTGTGTTTTTATGACTACAAGATTTGTTTCCACGGTCTTCTTATCAGGATTTGCATACTCTAGAGCTGCCCCTAGCCTCAATAATTTACATTGAGCCAAGTCCCTTTCCAACTCATGATCTTTATTTTGCTTTGTGGTTGCCCTAATTGCACCTTATATGCTTCAATCTCCTCTTGATATTGCCCCTTTGTCTAGTGGGCATCGGCTAAAGGCAAGCAATGGAAAGACATAAATAAAGATGTGTCCACAGAGAGGACCACTCTGCTGCCTCAAGTTCAATCTCGCTCTCAGTCTCTTGTGCTTTGTACTAGGAGCAAGCAACCTTCTAGCTCTTCTGAATATACCCTTTCTTTCTTTAGTCAGACTTCCGCTCTTACTACCGTCAAGTATTTCTTTTAAAATTTGTTGGTACCAATTATCTAAGAAGTCCTTAGCCTATTGATACCTAGCCGTGGTTTTAAAAGCTAGATAATTGACCTTCTTTTGCTCTTCCCAAGCTATTGTTTCGCTTTGTACTCTTCCTTCTACAAGTGCTCCTTTAGGTGCTTCAAGCCACCATGCCAATCCACCACTACTTGTGGCATTTTTGCAACCATCACCTATGCCTACGACACTAGTTATGTACCATGTGCCATGTGGTCAAATCTATGAATAAATAACCATGAACTCCATTATACCCAGCTTCACAGGCGTAGTACCTCTTCTTGTTGTAGTGTAGTAAGACCTTTAGCTCCTTTTCTTTCTTCATTTTTGTTGTTTCCTCTTCCTTATCAGCATACTCCTTTCCTTCTTCTTGAACTTTCTTCTCTTTCTATTTATCATCCTTCCTTTCATCCCTTGAGTCATCTTGTGATTAACTCTTAGGTGGTGTTTTTTTTGCTTGGTCTTCTTGCTAGTTTGTTGGCTAGTTTTCATTGTTATATTATTGTACTTGGAATTGTTGGTTCATTTCCTAGTGGTTTCTCATCCTGCCCTTCTTTCTCTCTGATTGTTTGTGTCCTTGCACTTGCAGAATGAGTGTTCTTTTCAATTTGAGCTGGCACAACTGTTGTATATTCATCCATATCAATATGTGCTTCTTCTTGTGATAAGCTCTTAGGCCTAATTGCACAAGAGATTGTCTACCTCTTGTCTACCTCTTTTCTCTAGATTCAATTTATTCTTTTCTCTCTTACTCCTTCTAGTGCTCTCTTTAGCACTCTCTTTTTATCTTCATGAGATCTCCTTTTTTTCAGCTTGCTTGTTGTGCTTATTCTTGCAATATTCTCCCCAACCCTTTAGAAATTTCCTTTTCTATTTCTCAGTCTCATCCATCATCCAATCAAGCCTTTTTGTTCTTCTATCCTTGGCCCTATCTCCTCCCTCAACATCATGTGCTTTCTAGAGCGATTTTCTTGATGTTGTAACTATCCAATCAAGCCATCTTTCCTTTTTTCTCTTGTCTTCTTAGCCTATCTTGTCCTTGGGGGATTCAATCTATATAAACAACAAGACGCCACCTGCGAGTGGACAACTTTGATAAAACCCCTATATACAATGTTGGAATTAGGGTTACAGAGAAACGCACACAGCTTGGAGAAGACGAAGGAAGCTCAAGGCACACAATAGAGAGTGTCTTTCTTAGTATGCAATGGAAAGATAGATAGCCCTAGAGTGATGGGCATATATACAATGCACGGGGGGGGGGGGGGGGGGGGGGGGGGGGGGGGGAACCTCCTAAAGAGGGAAAAAATGCCCCGACGATCCTAGTGTGTTCACACATATCACTACCACATGTATATGGTAACAAATCCCCCCTGGAGTGATGCGGTGAACAAGAGCTGGCACATGAGTAAAGGGAAGTGCCATGCCCTGAGGACATGATCAATCCACAAAGGGGAGTAAGCCTAAAGCTTTGCGGAAAGCTTCGAGCTTCTCACAAGACAATGCCTTTGTGAAAAGATCTGCAAGGTTGTCCTGTGTTGGCACATAAGCCAAGTTGATCTCTCCTGCTGAGAGCCTCTCCCTGACATAGTGGTAATTGCACCTCAATGTGCTTTGTGCGAGCATGAAAAATTGGGTTCCTCGCAACTGCCAATGCGCTCTGATTGTCAGTGTAGATAGTGTTGGCAGTGTCCTGTCCAACACCCAAATCAGCCATAAGGCGTCTGAGCCATACACACTCAACCGTAGTTGTGAAGACTGCCATGTACTCAGCCTTACAACTCGAAGTGGCCACAATAGGTTGCTTCTTGCTCAACCATGATATACATGAACTGCCAAGCATGAAACAAAAACCACTCGTGGACACTCGCGTGTCAAAACAACTAGCCCAATCTGAGTTCGAAAAAGCATGTAAGTCTGGCAACAATGATCCCCCCTTGGGATAAAACAAGCCAAGATGTAAAGTGCCACTAAGGTAGTGAAAAATCCTCTTGACAGCCTGCGAATGCTTAGACCCTGGGCTATGCATAAATCTGCTAACCTGTGAGATTGCAAACTGAATACCCGGCCTCGTGTTGCATACATAAACGAGGCATCCAACAGCAGTTTGGTAAAGAGTGACCTCAGCAGGATCACCAGCATCATGTAGACTCAACTTCAAACCTGTTTCCATGGGAGTGGCAATAGGTTTGCAATCCTCAAGTCCAAACTTACATAGCAATGTCTCTATGTAACTTTTCTGACACAAGGCAATACCACCATCACACTGCTTAAACTGTATACCCAAGTAATGATGCAACAACCCCAAATCTTTCATCTTGAAAGTAGCATTCAAATCAGCCTTAAATTCAGCAATATGTCTCTCATTGGTCCAGTGATCAGCAAATCATCTACATAAAGAACCACAATGAGAAGTATATCACCCTCACGCTTTACATACAATGTGCTTTCTGTTGGACTGTTATGAAATCCTTGTTTGACCAAATGAGTTTCATCTTTCTCATACCAAGCACGAAGAGATTGCTTCAACCCATACAAAGCCTTGTTACATTTGCACACTTTGTCCTCTTGTCCTTTCTTGATAAAACCGCGAGGCTGTGCTACATAAACTTCCTCAAATATGTCACCATTCAAGAAAGCAGTAACAATGTTTGATTGATGTACATCCCAACCAAAATGAGCTGCCAATGCACATAGAGAATGCACAGTAGTCATACGACAAGTGGGAGCAAAAGTCTCTTCATAATCTATGCCTTTTTGCTGTGCATAACCCTTTGCAACAAGTCGAGCCTTATGGCGATCGATCTCACCATCCGGCTTGCGTTTTAACTTGTAAACCCACTTCGTACCAATGGCCTTTTTGCCAGGATGCAAATCACATAAAGTCCATGTGTCATTTTCTATAAGTGCATCATATTTTGATTGCATGGTAGCCATCCAATTTTTTGAATTTTGTGCTTCATCAAAAGACAGAGGTTCCTCAACATCATGTAATCTAGACACAACCAAAGCATAACAATCTGATGCATAAGATGCATGGCGAGAGCCTGAACGAGTACGACTAGACAAAGGTGCATCCAATTTACTATCATGCAAAGTGTGCACCAACCATTTTGGCATACCTCTAGCCTGCTCATTTTCAGCCCTTTCCTCATCAAGTACATCATGTACATCTACATCAGTAATAGGCTGATCTATAACATTTTCTGAAACCCCCATAGGCTGTATATTTGCCTCATTGGAACTTACATTCGTATTTCCACCACTGAAAAGAGGCAACAAAGTGTCATAAATGTCCTGTGAGATTACATCACTGTCTCTAGTACATGACAGCAAGGGCTGAACAAAATCTTCCACAAACACTACATCCCGTGAAACCAGAATACGTTTTGTTTGCGGATGATATAACCTGTAACCTTTTCTTTTAGCACTATAACCAACACAAATACATTTGACAGCCTTATCATCCAATTTTTGCGTTGCACTTGTGGCACTAAGCCATAAGCCAAACATCCAAAAACATGCATGTGCTCAATAGATGGCTTTCTATCATGCCATGCTTCATATGGAGTCATAGACTGCAACGCTTTCGTAGGACACCAGTTGAGTACATAAGTGGCACACATGACAGCCTCGAGCCAAAACGAATGTGGTAAAGCTTGACTCTTGACCATACATCTTGCCATTTCCGTAAGAGACCTATTTTTCCTCTCAGCAACACCATTTTGTTGAGGTGTATACAACATTGTATATTGGTGTTTTATCTCACGACTAGCCAGAAATGCACCCCCCTCGATCGGAACGGAGGGTGCCCATAGTACATTTCGATACATTTTCAGCCATGGCTAGAAATTGTTTGAAGCACATAAAAACTTCGGACTTCGCTTTAGGCGGAAATACCCATGCATGCCTGGAGTAATCATCAATGAAAGTCAAAAAGTACTTGTAATTGCCCAAGGACGGAGTTTGCATGGGCCCACAAACATCACTATGCACAAGCTGCAACCTGCATGTGGCCCTAACTGAACCATCCTTTGGAAACTTAGAATGTTGTATTTTACCCATAATACAGCCTTCACAAACATGTTTGACAGGTGCTTCAAGAGGCGGCAAAGAAGCAACCGTATTAGATTTCTACAAACGCAACAAACTGGCAAAATTTAGATAACCAAAACGTGCATGCCAAAGTTTTGCATCTGAAATAGCCTTTGAATCTGCAATAGTATTTGCAAAATTTTGACCACATTTGTCATACAAAGTGAGCTTATATAGCCCACGACACAAAAGGCCAGATGCAACAATTTCATCAGCAAAACTGAGATCATGAAATGTACATCTGTCATCCACAAATTTGACTATAAGTCCAAGTCTAGCAAGTGCGGATACGGACAAGAGATTCTTCTTGATCCCAGGTACATAAAGTGCATCAACAAGTGTGAAAAAACTGCCATTTGCAGTAGTAAGCACAATCTTTCCAACTCCCTGAACCGGATAAGAGGCATTGTTGGCACAAGTGATTGAATTCCCATGAGGGACAGACTCAAGAGAGGTGAACAATTCACGCTGTGAGGGAATGTGCTTTATAGCACCACTGTCGAAATACCACACATGTGAATCTGCAGTAACCTACAAGCATGCATCATGGACAGCAGGATTGTAAGTGCACTCTGCGCTAAAAGCCCATTCTGCATCAACATCAGCATCACATTCTCCTTTCACAGAAGACTCAACAATGGATGCATTTGTAGTGGAACCAGCATTTACAGTGGAACCACTCTCTTTCTTCTTAGCCTCTTTGGCCTTCAAGTTAGGACACTGCTTGATCAAGTGATCATTTGCTTTACAATAATGGCAACGCATCTTCTTTTTGCCCTTATCACCAGAGTTTCCAGACAAATTGCTGCCAGCGGAAGCATTAGGAACATAATTTTTTCCACTCGCTGCAGAACCATAAGGAGTGGCTGCATTGCTATTACCACCCTTTTTTTGAGAAGCAATAAAAGCTTGTTCAAATGCACGCTGCCTAGTCCTGTTTTTTTGGAAAGTGACTCTTGCAACAGCAATGTGCATAATGCATCAAACTTGACAACTTCGGGATTTCCTTGGGTCATAAGTCTCCAAGTACTAGCAAAAGTCTGGTAAGAATCTGGTAAGGCATCAAAAATAGTCTACGCAAGGGAGCTGCCTGAAATGACTTCACCTACAGAAATAAGTTGCTCATTGATATCCTTGACACCAGCAAGAAAAGTGTCCATATCATCTTCCTCATGCATAATCTTTGACTCCAGCTCTTTACGCAGCAAAGCAATTTTAGCCTCATTGCGGCTTGCATAAAGACCTGCTACAATATCCCAAGCCTGTTTTGCAGATTTTGCTGACCAAATGTGAGGAACAATGGTGCACTTCACAGACAACGCAACCAATGCATGAGCCTGCGCATCCTTTACATCCCAACGGGATTGTTTTTCCATAGGCAAAACAACTCTAATAGCTGCAATCCTTGCAGCAAGACCTGCAACATCCTCAACATCGCCTACATCCTCAGAACCAGGACGTACATCACTGCCCTGCACAATATTCCAGACGCCCTTTGACACAAGAACGTGTTGCATCATATAAGCCCACATAGGGTAATTGTCCCCATCCAACCCGTCGTCAACAGCAAACATCTTGAAGACATCTGTGTTGTCATCAGCCATGGTAAATGCTGCACCTGATGTGAAAACTGCCCAAAAATAGGAGAAACGGAGTGGGAACAACACATGCTATATAGCACAAACCGTAGAAGGCTATAAGGTACCCATTATACAAAAATCGTCACTGATAGAAATTCTGCACAAAATGATGAAATTGCCTGTGCAGACCTGTCTATAGTGGAAACGGAGGCTGAAATGAGCCCGAATAAAAAATCTGAGCAGACTGAGCTCTACCAACGAATACTTGCCAAAGCTCACTGAAATCGGAGAAAGTGAGAAAATCGTGTACTGGAGCAGCTGGGGAGGACGCAACCTGCTTTGATACCAATTGTTGGAATTAGGGTTGCAGAGAAATGCACACAGCTTGGAGAAGACGAAGGAAGCTCAAGGCACACAATAGAGAGTGTGTTTCTTAGTATGCAATGGAAAGATAGATAGCCCTAGAGTGATGGGCGTATATACAATGCACGGGGGAAAAAACCTCCTAAAGAGGGAAAAAATGCCCGGCAATCCTAGTGTGTTCACATACATCACTAGCACATGTATATGGTAACATATGACTCATATTAGGGAATATGACTCCCCTTTCTACAATTATAAGCCAATCAATGAAGAAAACTATCATACCCCTATCTTACATATAAAATTTAGGTCTCATATGATATAACTGAGTAAAACTAGTTAAAGAGTGTGTAGCATAGTGATTGGCATCATACTAAGAATTCACTTCTATTGATAACTAGATGTACCCTCAATGTGTCTTAGTTTGACTTTCAAATATGTGCCCGATCAACCTGCACTCTGGCTATTGATCCAATTCTGGCCCATCCAAAGCTGGTGTAAATCAACCCTTGACCTGCTCCAAATCAACCCTTATCTATGACCGGCTTGATGCAAAATTTGATGTATGACATGATAAAAAACTTCCCCAAAATTCATCCGAGTTCTAGTGCACATTGGTGACCGATTGTTACAAGTAATCAACCCAGATCAAGTCCCCCGCCTCCCCCCCCGCATAAATATGATAACCCCCTCCCTTATTTTTAAGCTTGGGAGATAAATTATTGGGGGCCTGTCCTTAACTTGTACGCTTCTGTAGCTTGTTAAACCCCCCCTCCCCCCCCTTGCACTTACGTGGTGCGGTAAGTTTTCCATGGTGAATCCCCCGGGATCTTCTCCCACAACTCATGTGCTTTTTAGAGTGAATTTGTTGCAGCTCCACATAACAAGCAATCCTTATAAGCCTTAAGACCAGACTCCCGTTTTTATTATGTCAATCTTCCTTTCCCTTTCTTTTTTGCAAATATATATCCCTCTTTTTGCCTTGTCTTGTCAATCTCTTTTGAATAGGAGATTTCAAACTCATTATAGTATCTTGTTATTTTTGAGGGGATGAAATTGAAATTCAAATCTTACAAATTAGAAAATTCAGCTCGGGTCGACAAGCAATCCTTATAAGCCTTAAGACCAGACTCCCGTTTTTATTATGTCAATCTTCCTTTCCCTTTCTTTTTTGCAAATATATATCCCTCTTTTTGCCTTGTCTTGTCAATCTCTTTTGAATAGGAGATTTCAAACTCATTATAGTATCTTGTTATTTTTGAGGGGATGAAATTGAAATTCAAATCCTACAAATTAGAAAATTCAGCTCGGGTCGCCAACTCTAAGGCCTTGTGGATTGCTTAAATAGAGAGAGAGAGAGAGAGAGAGAGAGAGAGAGAGAGAGTTGATGTGCCTCATAGGTCAAGTGTGGCTTGAGAATAGATCAATAAGCCTCTTTATTCTATTTCTCCCCGCCACCCTCACCTCTCTCTCTCTCTCTCTCTCCCTCCTCTGAAGTCCTTTCTCTTCAAGGAACACCCCGCCCCCCCCGCCCCCCCCCCCCCCCCCCCCCCCCCCCCTCTCTAGGTTATCTTTGTTTGTACTTGAGCTTATGCTAAGACTTTTATTGAGTGTGTCTACTCCGTAGCCCAATGGTGATTTTTGCACATATTATAATTGCCCCCCCCACCCGGGTTTGTTCTCACCCCCAAAGAAACACAAACTAGTGTGCAAGAAAAACCGACATATAATCCTTCTCATCATGAAGGCTACCTCTCAAAGTTAAAATTCAAAGGAAAGTATTGACTATAGCATTTGGTGTATTTGTGGGTTGAAATGTCCAACTTGAGTGGTAGTACAACTAATTTTTCTTACTTCAGGTACTCCACTTTATGGAAAGAACACTACTTCAAGCCACGACATAAAAACACTCTCTCTCTCTCTCTCTCTCTCTCTCTCTCTCTTCTCCTTTTTCTTCTCTCTTGTGTTTTAAATGATAAAGAGCTACTTTTAGTCATTTATGCACTTAAGAATTGGAAGCATTCTTTGCATGGTGAAATATTTGTTGTTTGCATTGATAATCAAGCTCTTAAGTACCTTTAATCTGTGCGTAGTGCTCATTTGAGCAATTGCCCAACACCATGGACACAATTATTTAACAGTTTGGTGGTATGATTGAATATGCTCTAGGAAAATCTAACCTTGTTGCAGAGGCATTGAGTCGCAAAGGGTAGGTCTTGGTCATTATGCCAAGGTTGACACTTTCTCTTGAGGGGAGTATCTTTTGAAAGTATAAGGAACCAGTATGTAGATTTAGAAGTTTATAAGTATTTGTTGTAGGCTCTTACTGTGTAAGGGCCCAACAACTATTTCATTCATGACGGTCTATTATAAGCTCGTCGTCATTTATGTGTTTTACCTTCTCATAGGCAAGCCCTATTGCATGATGCAAATGAAATTCTCACGGGTGGACATAGAGGCATGAGCAGCACCATATAAAAAGGAAGGTTTTTTCTATTGGCATAAGATACGTTGACAAGAGAAGCTGGAACCAGGGCACCTCTATAGCTAAGCTTTCTTTCCATTTGGAAAATAACTCAAAGCAACAAAAAGATCAGCCCATAAATACAAAATGGTATCCTTCCACTCAAATCAAGCTTCGCTCTATGGGGATTACAAGCACACGCCAACCCAAAAGACGTTGCAAAACGAATCGAGGGGTTTAGGGCTTGGAATCATAGCAAACGCCAACCAAGCCATTAAAAAACACCAAGAAAGAAGACCAAACTCCACCCATGGAAACTAAACTCTCAAATGATAACAAAATCAACTCCAAACACCATACTCTTTGATCCTATGGTGTAGCCTCACACCCAATTGCCTTGATATATATAGGGCCAATTTGTTGAGTGGCAAATCCTAGCCTCTTTCATAAATCTTTTCCAAACCTTTCCATGGAAGCTTCAGAACATAAGGGAGTTTTGCACACAAAGATTTGGAGAGGGGAAACCCTAATTGGCTCACCAAACAGCAAGAAAACAAGGAAAAGGAAGCACAAGCTGCACTGCTGCACCATAAATTCATCTGCAGAATGAAGAGGTGATGGGGGGTTTTTTGTGTGTTAAGATACTTGGGGGGATGCTAGCTTATAAGCTCTCATGCCAACCATCAACGGCTTTGTAACTTGGGACATTTTCCCTCAAAAAATAGCCTTTTTGGCCCAAAAATAGCATTTTGACCTTTTCAACCAAAAAATGACCTAATTTGATGGGAAAAATAGCAAACGAAGTGTCAGAAAAAGCCCAAATTTTGTACTCTCATCCCTCACATGTCCCTTTACGTTTTGCCACATCATCATTTCACGTTTGGCCATCTTATGATTTCATTTTAACTGCTGCGTACACCAGTTTACCGCATATAGGCAATTTTCACTCGAACCATATTTAGCAGGTAGGATGTGCACGCCCATCACATACCCTTAGCTTATGAGCATACTAAAGCATCAAAATCATCTTCTAGAAGAGGAAAAGACACACGGTGCCACCTCCAGGATCCCATAGTCCCAGTGAGGTATGTACATGACGACAACTACAAATAAGCACACAAGACTATGTACATTGTACCATCCTTCGACAACATGTAGGGCCACGTTGGCAAGCATTCTAAAGCATCATGATAAATTTATGCATTGCCAAAAAATGCCTTACATATCTGGACAACCCCCCTAGCGTGATTAGCCATTCATGACAAGCAGTAGTTTCCAGGGCAAACAACATGAACATGTCCTCCCCAGAAACTTCATTCTTGCATGTGACAACATTTGCAACTGGCTCTTCAATGTCCAAAATATCATCTTTCACTACACTCATCAAATTTTCAACATACTTCTTCAATCTGAAACCATTCACGCAATTGTTATGCAAAGTTCCATCCAAGTCCGCAAGTTGGTAAGTTCCATTTGCATACTTTTCCATCACAAGAAATGGACCTTCCCATTCGATCTGAAACTTCTTCTAAAAAGTATGGTCCAAATTACTATTATACCACAAAATTAAGCTACCTTTTTCAATGCCTTTGTCTTTTACATTGTCATTTGCCTTATCTTGATTAACTTTAAGCACCTACTCATAATAATCAAGGGCAAGAAGTCTATATAGCTGAAGGCATTGCATGCAAACTACCTTTCTTGAAATTCATCTTGATCTTCTTCCTCAAGTTTGCACACGAACCTCAATACTATAAGTTTTACTTCAATAGGCAAATAATGTAACATTTAATGGCCTAATAACTTGTGTGTAGCGGAAAAGAGCATGAACATAGAGGGCATTTCATTAGAATAGATTCCTAATGAGAATTACAAGAGTGCTTGGGTGGAGATAGCAACAAATAGCATAACATTAATTGCAAGGAATAGAAGAGAGGGTCTTTCGACACCAAAACAACACCGGCTCCTTTCAAGCTTCTAACAACTCAATAGTGGTTAAGCCGTAGGCAAGCCCCGTAGGAATCCACTATTAAGACCATAGATCTCGACGGTGATGCCCCGTTAACTGCACGAAGGCAGGCGCACTACAAGGCTGAAAAATCCCTATTCTACTTACTCACATGCAATTAATAATACCAACCATTTATAGCTAGCTTGAGGACCTCCCTTCTTGAGCAAGAAAAGAGAAACCTTGTGCTCTGATACCAATGTAACATTTAATGGCCTAATAACTTGTGTGTAGCGGAAAAGAGCATGAACATAGAGGGCATTTCATTAGAATAGATTCCTAATGAGAATTACAAGAGTGCTTGGGTGGAGAGAGCAACAAAAAGCATAACACCTAGTTAGATAGCATCGACAATACTTTCAAAAGAGAGAGAAATTAAGCTAATGACAACAGTTGAGGACTGGATTTGCATGGAGCTGGTCCCCCCTCCAAAAGGCTTTGTATTATGGTTTCTCCCATCAAGAGAGACATTGTACAATACAATTCTTTGTGTTCCTTCAAGACTAGCTAGTGCAATGAAGATGAAAACTTCATGCACTAAGCAAAACACTTAGCAAACACAACTTGAATTATCCCCGTTCTCAGACCCAAGACCTCACACACCTTTGAAGATGGTGAGAGCTAGCAGGGTATGAGAGTAGATTGAGAGGAAGAAGGAGTATCTTACGAGAAAGATGTACATCTCCTCACATAATCACTCATATTAGCATAGCTTAGCTTAGTAATTAGCTTGGTAGAGGAGATGAGCATGCATTTAAGCTTGGCTCTTGGTTGGATTTGCATCCACATGCCAAGAGTGTGTTGATGTAGGCTTCTATCTCACAAGCTTGGAGTAGGTGATGAGCTCTCCATTAAAGCTTGGGAAGAGATAGTTTTCTCTTTCTTCACACATGAGATTGTGTGAGTGTGTGTGTGATAATGCCTTGCAAAAATCAGCCCCCTCTCTCTCTCTCTTGGGCGAGCCCTCTTTCTAAATGCTCTTGCTCTCATCCCATTGGACCTCCCCAGGGCTAGCCTCTCACCATTAAGCAGCATAAGTGATAGCCTTTTGACATGTGTCCCCCTTTCCCCTTTTGTGAGAGCTTTAGGTTAATTAATAATTCAATTAAACTCTCATTGGACCCCTTTGCCTCCTGGCCAATAGGAATCAGGCAAGCCATTGGGCTCTTGAGGCTCATTGGACCCCTTGGGAGACTGCCCAATAGTCATCTAGGAGACTTAATTCTCATTGGTTCTTTTATTAAGTGTTTTTTAAATTAATTAAACTAGATTTACTCTAGTTTAAATTTCATTGGTCCACCTCCAAGGCCATCCAATAGGAATTGGGCACACCTTGTGGGCATCTAGGCTAGGGAGCTGACATGTGTCCCTAATTCCCTTTGTGTAAAGGGAGCCTGTGTGTGTGTGTGTGTGTGACTTTCTCTCTCATCCCCTAGAAGAAGGGCTCGCCCCCTCCCATGTAGGGATTGCAAA
The DNA here is from genome assembly GCF_014529385.1 of Adiantum capillus-veneris. Taxonomy (NCBI): domain Eukaryota; kingdom Viridiplantae; phylum Streptophyta; class Polypodiopsida; order Polypodiales; family Pteridaceae; genus Adiantum; species Adiantum capillus-veneris. The sequence continues at coordinate 158,195,120 of NC_140931.1, forward strand.
GACTTTTTTTGGTACACACAAAGCATCCAATTTCCCCTAGGGTTGACCTTTGGACACAACCTTTGAATTTTGGAACCTTAGCATTTTGGAAGTCTTAATGGGCTGAACCTTAGGGTCTTTTTAGCCCATTGTTGCACATGGCTCTTTTGCAGATGGCCCCCCCTTTGGATCCCTATTTTCCCTCCTTTGGATCCCTACTGAGGCCGGTCTGCTAGCTTAACCAATATTCTAGCTTTTTCTCCCCTGGCACTTCCCCACATTAAATGATCAGTTTAATATGAGAAAATCATTTAGGAGAATTAGATATTGATTATTATGACATTACCTCTCTCTTGAAATCATAGTCGTCCTCGACTATGGTGTAGAGAAGATAAAGCATATTCATGAGTCCTTTTCTTAGCGGGTAGAGGATCCCTATGTTAACCTACGACATCATTCCACAATGGATGACTAGTCCATTTGGCGCTTGAGAGCCTGAGGCTGCCGCAAGCATGTCTGCACATTAGTCCTATCAATCTTCCATAGTAGAGTGACAAGCTCTACTTGGTGTTTGGGAGACGTCGTCTCCGCAAACTTGATCTAAGCATGCATACTACTTCATTTTTGTGCACAATAAAGAAAAAGAGAGTCTTATAAGACAAAAAAACTTTGTTCATTTTTAACATTTTGTACATTTTCTTACTCTTGGGAAGCATTGTAAGCATTGACAAGGTTTAGGTTACCCTTTAATTGTATGCCTTGCATCCATCTAGCATCTTCAAAAGGATAATTCATGAACTTAATAAGATATCGTCGGATAGTCTTACCGCCTCTTAGTACCTTGTCTTTATGTCGGAGAATGGACTCGGGCTGCAGCACCTCCTCTTGGTCCTCGATCTCCGGTGGGTCTTCAATAGTTGGTTCATGAGGTGGCTCTCCTTTGTAAGGCTTTAATACGCTCACATGGAAAGCATTGTGTATGAGCCAATGATTGGGCAACTTGAGTTGATAGGCCATCTCATTGATTGGCCTAAGAATCTTAAAGGGACCATAGTACCTTTTTGCTAGTTTAGCATAGTACTTTTGGTGGCCTGTAGGATTCTTGCCCGTCGTGTGCCTTAATCGAGCCTTGGGAAACTTTAACAAGACCCAATCGTTTTCTTTAAAGGCTTGGGCTCTTCTGTGCTTGTCAGCAGCAGCCTTTTGCCTTTGCTGTGAGATAGAGATAGCATCCTTAATCTTTTGGAAAGATTCTTGTAGGTCTCGGCTATACTCATCTTCAACGAAGATCTTCCCATGTACCTTAAGTAGCAAGGGACTTTTTGATCTTCCCTCAATTACCTCGAAAGGTGCTTTTCCCGTGGAGGTATGTACAGTGTTATTGTAAGCATACTCCACTAAGGGTAATTACTTCTCCCATTGGGATCTTTGATCTACTTCCGTTACATAGGCTTTTAGTAGATCGAGAATGGTTAGGTTAGCTATTTTACTTTGGCCATCCGTTTGTGGATGATAGGCCGAAGAGAAGTTTAGCCTTGTTCCTAAATTCTCAAAGAGACCCTTCCAGAAATTACTGGTCATTCTAGGATCTCTATCCGACACTATGGACATTGGCAAGCCATGGTACTTGAAAATTTTTGAAATGAAGAGGGTTGCCATTTGATGGGCTTTGATAGTCTTTTTGACAGGTATAAAATGAGCTTGTTTACTGAACTTGTCGACTATCGTCCATATTCCCGTATTCCCATGGATAGACTTAGGCAATCCAAAGATAAAATCCATGGATATGCTCTCCCATGGTGAATTAGGGATTGGCAAGGGTTGAAGTAATCCAAGTTGCTTCCCTCTATCAAATTTTGTCTTTTGGCATACCACACATTTAGAAACATACTCTTGTATGTTCACTTTCATGGTAGGCCAATAGAAATATGTTTCAATTCCCTTGGTAGACTGAATCCCTCTATGCCCCGCATAAGGTGGAGCATGAGATTCATACATTACTTTCTCACGTAGTGAGTTAGTAACACATAGTCTATTGCCATAAAGAAGATTAGCATCTTGTAAGGTAAATGGTTCTTCTTTCTTCCCTAATGCAAGGGCTGAAATCACATCTCTAAAATCGGGATCAATAGCATACTCATCTATCATTGAAGATAGATCATTGTGAGTTGCTATGGAAACCGCATTCACTCTCGGCCGTCTTGAGAGTGCATCAGCTACTTGATTATGCTTGCCAGCAATGTGAGCAATATAAAAATAAAATTGCGAAAGGAAATTTTCCCACCTCATTTGTTTGTCGGAGAGCTTGGTCTGCGTCATGAAGTACTTAAGACTTTGGTGATCCGTTCGCAGAATGAAAGGAGTCCCCAATAAATAGTGCTTCCATGAGTCTAAGGCATGTAGAATTGCAAGGAGTTCCTAATGAGAATAGATTCCTAATGAGAATTACAAGAGTGCTTGGGTGGAGATAGCAACAAATAGCATAACATTAATTGCAAGGAATAGAAGAGAGGGTCTTTCGACACCAAAACAACACCGGCTCCTTTCAAGCTTCTAACAACTCAATAGTGGTTAAGCCGTAGGCAAGCCCCGTAGGAATACACTATTAAGACCATAGATCTCGACGGTGATGCCCCGTTAACTGCACGAAGGCAGGCGCACTACAAAGCTGAAAAATCCCTTTTCTACTTACTCACATGCAATTAATAATACCAACCATTTATAGCTAGCTTGAGGACCTCCCTTCTTGAGCAAGAAAAGAGAAACCTTGTGCTCTGATACCAATGTAACATTTAATGGCCTAATAACTTGTGTGTAGCGGAAAAGAGCATGAACATAGAGGGCATTTCATTAGAATAGATTCCTAATGAGAATTACAAGAGTGCTTGGGTGGAGAGAGCAACAAAAAGCATAACACCTAGTTAGATAGCATCGACAATACTTTCAAAAGAGAGAGAAATTAAGCTAATGACAACAGTTGAGGACTGGATTTGCATGGAGCTGGTCCCCCCTCCAAAAGGCTTTGTATTATGGTTTCTCCCTCAAGAGAGACATTGTACAATACAATTCTTTGTGTTCCTTCAAGACTAGCTAGTGCAATGAAGATGAAAACTTCATGCACTAAGCAAAACACTTAGCAAACACAACTTGAATTATCCCCGTTCTCAGACCCAAGACCTCACACACCTTTGAAGATGGTGAGAGCTAGCAGGGTATGAGAGTAGATTGAGAGGAAGAAGGAGTATCTTACGAGAAAGATGTACATCTCCTCACATAATCACTCATATTAGCATAGCTTAGCTTAGTAATTAGCTTGGTAGAGGAGATGAGCATGCATTTAAGCTTGGCTCTTGGTTGGATTTGCATCCACATGCCAAGAGTGTGTTGATGTAGGCTTCTATCTCACAAGCTTGGAGTAGGTGATGAGCTCTCCATTAAAGCTTGGGAAGAGATAGTTTTCTCTTTCTTCACACATGAGATTGTGTGAGTGTGTGTGTGATAATGCCTTGCAAAAATCAGCCCCCTCTCTCTCTCTCTTGGGCGAGCCCTCTTTCTAAATGCTCTTGCTCTCATCCCATTGGACCTCCCCAGGGCTAGCCTCTCACCATTAAGAAGCATAAGTGATAGCCTTTTGACATGTGTCCCCCTTTCACCTTTTGTGAGAGCTTTAGGTTAATTAATAATTCAATTAAACTCTCATTGGACCCCTTTGCCTCCTGGCCAAGAGGAATCAGGCAAGCCATTGGGCTCTTGAGGCTCATTGGACCCCTTGGGAGACTGCCCAATAGTCATCTAGGAGACTTAATTCTCATTGGTTCTTTTATTAAGTGTTTTTTAAATTAATTAAACTAGATTTACTCTAGCTTAAATTTCATTGGTCCACCTCCAAGGCCATCCAATAGGAATTGGGCACACCTTGTGGGCATCTGGGCTAGGGAGCTGACATGTGTCCCTAATTCCCTTTGTGTAAAGGGAACCTGTGTGTGTGTGTGTGACTTTCTCTCTCATCCCCTAGAAGAAGGGCTCGCCCCCTCCCATGTAGGGATTGCAAAGACTTTTTTTGGTACACACAAAGCATCCAATTTCCCCTAGGGTTGACCTTTGGACACAACCTTTGAATTTTGGAACCTTAGCATTTTGGAAGTCTTAATGGGCTGAACCTTAGGGTCTTTTTAGCCCATTGTTGCACATGGCTCTTTTGCAGATGGCCTCCCCTTTGGATCCCTATTTTCCCTCCTTTGGATCCCTACTGAGGCCGGTCTACTAGCTTAACCAATATTCTAGCTTTTTCTCCCCTGGCACTTCCCCACATTAAATGATCAGTTTAATATGAGAAAATCATTTAGGAGAATTAGATATTGATTATTATGGCTCACCAAATGTAAAGGGGAAAACCCAGTGCTTGTTTTCATAGAAGTTATGTAAGCCCACAAGGCACAAGGTAACTCTTGATCCCATGTCTTTACATGACTTTGTGTCATCTTTTTGAGAATATTCCATTGAACCTTTCATTTAAACCATTCCATTGTGGATAGTAAGGCATTGTGTCCTTGTGTTGTATATTCAACTTCTCACACAGATCATCAACAAGCTCTCCACAAAATCCAGGGCCTCTATTTGACAACAACTCAAGACGCACACGAAAGTTGCAACATATCTCTTCATACACAAAGTTACCCATATCTTTACTACCTACATGTTTTGTAGCTTTGCTTCTACCCATTTAGACAAATAATCAATAGCAGTGAAGATATAGATCTTTCTCTACATGGTCCAATTGCATCAAGTCTCCATCTTTCAAACACATCATATGCCAACATCACCTTGTGGAGCTTAGGTTTCAGAGTTCTCTTGCTCATTCTTTGGCATGGTAAGCATGACTTGCACCAATGATGGACATCTCTTTGTATACTAGGCCATACATATCCCTCCTGCAAAATTTGTACATCGTCATTTTCATGGCAAAATGAACACCATAAGCACCCTCATGATTCTCTTCCAAAAACTTGTATATCTCCTCTTTCCAAGGCACATGAATTAAAACCAAATAGCTTCCCTTCTTCGTGTACAAAACAACATTATGCAAAACGTACTTTCTAGGTCTCTTCATATAGGTATACTTTTTGGATGACAATAGATCAGCTGGCAAGGTACCTGTTTGCTAGAACGCAACTTCTTTCGATATGGTCTCTCTTCCATGATACAAAGGTGTGTCTGCTCTCATCACAAAAACCTTTGTATCATACTTTGTAGCTTCATGAGCTTCTTCATTTCTTGATCTTTCAATATGTTGGAGACTCCATGCCTCAAAATGCTTAAGCAATTGCTTCACTTGCATGCATAACTTCTTTAAAGTGGGGTTCTTATTCTTCCAAACACCCAAAACTTGTGTCACGACAAGCAATGAATCACCTTTAATGCATATACACCGCCAAGCTGCAGACATATGCATAATACACATTCAAGAGCTACAACTCTACCTCATTGTTGCTTTTAGCATCAAGCTTCAAACCTTGCTTTCTTATTAAAGCTCCTTCTTGTGATCATAGATCACAACTCCACCCAATGCTGCATCATGACCCTTCCTATAGGATCCATCAAAATACATCAAACACGCATTCTCAAGCTCAAAAACATCCTCACTTGGCTTCTTCACGGCTTCCTCCTTGATCAAAAGAGAGATTTCCTTGTATGTAAGTAGATCCACCAAAGTTGCTCTAGTACTTTCTTCAACCAAGATAGAAAAATCAAACTCCTGTAGCTCAACAACCCACTTCATCTCACTATCTTTGACATGTGCAAATTCTTGAATAATTGGGAAAACCTACTACAAACATAAACCACACTCATCATCACAAGCTCTACCTCTGAATAGCCTCTTTCTACAACTCTCTTCACTATGCTAGCACAATAGATTGGCCTCATGTAGTGAGATTCCTTGCCCTTTTGAAGAAGCATTGCACCAATGGCATCCTCACCAACACGAGGATTTACATAAACTCCTTACTCCAATCCAGTGCCTGCATGGCTGGTAAAGCTCCCGAAACTTCTTTTACCTTTTCAAATACCTCTTCACACTCTTGAGTCCACTCCAAACAATCATGCTTAGCAACTTGCCATAGAGGATACAAAAGTTGAGATACGAAAGAAATGAACCTGGACATATATTTAACTTTTTGCCATTGTTTTGTGTCCTTAGGAGATAAAATAAGCAATAATACTTTGACCTTTTTTGGATTTGATTCGATTCCATTATGTGAGATCATGTCTCCAAGAAGCTTAACTCTTGGTTGAGCCAAATGACATGTCTTTGAATTTAGCAGGCCTCCACAATTTTCATACCTCTTTAATGCCATTTCAAGCTTCATACGACGATGCTCCTATTGTGTGTTATATACACAAAAATCATCGATGAAGACCTTGATAACTTTCCAAGATATGGAGAAAACACCCAATCAACCCTTCTTTGGTAGGAACCTGGACCATTTGTCAGCCCAAATGGAAGGACACAATAGCAAAACATCCCCATGGTGTTATGAAAGTAGTCTTCTTCTGGTCCTCAAGAGCAACAGCAAGCTGAAAATATCATGAAAAAGCATCATAAACACTATAACGCTCATAGCCTGCAATAAAGTCCAAAACTTCATCAATGAAAGGTAAGGGGTAGGGGTCCTTCTTGGTGGTTGCATTCAAAGGTTTGAAATCCACACAAATCCTCCATCGCCCATCTTGTTTTGAAATCACCACAATTGGACTCACCCAACCAACATTATCTACTAATTAAATAATGTCTGCTTCGAAGAGCTTGGTTGCTTTTTCTCTTAATGCCTTCATTTTCTCTTGCCCATGTCTTCTTAATCTTTGCCTTGCTGGTTGAACTCCCTCTTTAAGTTCAATCTTCAAGTCTTCACCCGTAAAACCCCTTACCTATTGAGAGGATGTGACGAAAAGGTTTGGAAACTTCTTCAACATAGAAAAAGGCTCCGCTTTCTCAACTTGCGCAAGATCTGGACATAACATCTTGTGGATAATTTTCTCTTTTGCAAAGGGCTCCACTTTTGGTTGCATCAACTCCTCTCAGTGCTCAATTTGACTTTAACAACCTTCCTCTTCCGGAACCTGTAACACCCATACCTCTTCCTTGTGCTCATCTTCAAGAAACAAAAAAGACATTTCACCTTCATCGTCGGAGAGTAGAAGTGGTAGTGCTTTCATCATCCTCTGAATCATACACATTAGAATCACCATATCCCTCGTCCTCAATCTACAAAGGTTGCTTGTTTGCCATGTTAAATGTCCTTTTATCTCCCGTTTTGTTAGACAAAGTGATAGTACCATGGCCCTTGTCTTGAACTGCACCTGCAACTCTTAACCATGGTCTCCCAAGGATAAGTGGAAAAGCACCAAGTCTAGCAGGCAGTGACATGACAATTCACCAAAGCTTTGACACGAAAAGCCTCCACTTCAAGGTCTAAGCCTAGACATTTGAACTTTGCATGGTTAGCAAGCCAGATCTTGAATCCTGAACTTCCAGAAATGGCAAGTCCCAACCTTTATACACATGATTGTGTAACGACACATACTTGAGCTCCACCATCTATGTAGGATTCTCCCATACCTTGTCCCTTGTGCCAAGCATCGACAACTGGGCATATATTTGGTAGATCTCCCATATACAAAACTCTCACTGATCTATGTCTAGGCTCCTTTTCAAATAAATTCACAAGCGACTTCCAATGCCTCTTGAGCTTGGGAACCATATTGATGAGTTGTCAAAAAGTCACATCGGCTTTCCTTCCAATGAGATCATCCTTGAGACTATAAGCATTTTGACCTTCACCAAGTGGCAGATTTGCAACTTCAAATTTCTTTCATGGCCTTCTCTTCCTCTTGACCTTTGCATCTTCACCTTCCTTTTCTTTCCCCTTCTTCTTCGTTGGACTTGCACCATTACCTATTCGCTCTCTTTTCCCTAAAGGCATCATGATTCCTTCCTTATTCTCAGTCTACACTATGTTTACTTGACCACCTCCTACTCCTTGTGCTTGATTTGCATCATTTCCATCTTGATCTCCTCTTATGTCCACCGCATAATCATTAGCCCTATTAGGAAGGTTTTGTGGAAGTGGATACATATGGCCTCCCATTCTTCATGGTCTGTCACATTTATTGAGATGTCGGTATAGGTCTTCTTCCTCCTCGTCCATGACCACCATTTGCAACAACTAGGCCTTGATCATTTTGTTGAGCACCTTCAACTTCTATTGGTTGCTGCACACCTCTACTATAGCCGTCACCACGTCCTCCTGCACCTTCTATAACATTTAGCCTTAGCTCTTGCATCATATTCATCATATCTTGCATGCAGCGTTGAATTTTTGTCCATCTATTGCCTTTGAAGACACATGTTCACCATGTTGTCCAATTGTATAGTTGTCCTTTTCATCTCCATGTTTGTCCACTTTAGAACTTGGCACCTTTCCATATTCATGAAGTCTCCTAGCTTTCCACTCCTCTCTAGCAATACCCACTGCATCTTCAAATGTTGCACACCTCTTCAATTCAACCTTGATCCTCAAACTTTCCTTGAGATTGGCAATACAACAATCTTTCTTTAACATGTTTGGTGGAACCTCATCTCGAAGAGCTTTACAACATCGATCCCAAAGACACAAAAAATCCATGAAATAATCATCCACTCCTTGATTACTTTTGCACAAACTTCTGAATCTCATGCCATACAAGATCTGCTTCTTCAGTTTTCAGGTATTCACGTAGAAAGGCATGCTTGACCATATTATGGTCAAGATTTGCTTGTGTATTGTGTCCTTGAAATTCTCCCTCAAGTCTATGTAACCATGATCGTGCTTCATCCTACAAATTGTAGCCATGCAAGCAAAGTAGAATCCGTAGAATTTGAATGTTGCGAATCAAACATTCCATCTTCAATCCCTCCACAAAGCATTTGCATCCTCATTTGGAAGTCCGTGAAACTTTGGAAAACCTTGAGCCATAGCGTCCACTCCAAACTATGTACAAAATTGAAGGCAACAACAAAGAGTACTTGCTTCCTCATTGGGGGGCACAAAAAACTGACAAGAGAAGCTCAAAGCGGGGCACCTCTATAGCTGAGCCTTCTTTCCGTTTGGAAAATAAACTCCAAAAAAGAAATATCAGCCCAAAAATAAAAAATGGTCTCCTTCCACTCAAGTAAAGCTTCGCTCTATGGGGATTACAAGCACACGCCAACCCAAAAGACACTGTGAAGCGAATGGAGGGGTTCAGGGCTTGGAATTATAGAAAAGGCCAACCAAGCCATCGAAAACCACTAAGAAAGAAGACCAAACTCCACTCATGGAAACTAAACTCTCAAATCATAACAAAATCAACTCTAAAACACCAAACTATTTGATCTATGGGGTAGCCTCGCACCTAATTGCACCGATACATGGCCAATTTGTTGAGCGGCAAACCCTAGCCTCTTCCATAAATTCTTCAACAATAGCTTTCCATGGAAGCTTCAAAACATAAGCTTTGAACACAAAGATTTGGAGAGGAGAAACCCTAATTGGATCACCAAACAGCAAGAAAACAGGGAGAAGGAAGCACGGGACCACACTGCTGTTAATTCAATGGAGCAATGTCATTTGTATGGCATTTAGTGTACAAAATGAGGAGGGTATGGAGAAGAGCACATTGTTTTGACTCCATCGTTAGTACAAATACACAGAGACCTCAACTAACAGGTCCCAATGGTGTAGACACAGGCTCCCATGCTGAGAGAGATTGCATGATACGATCCCGCCACCCCAACAACATCCATTTGTTGGACTCCTGCAGCAAGCTAAAATCCTTGTGGTAGCTCTTCATTATATTTTTTGTTGTGGAAAACACGCTTGGAATGAGGGACCATTGCCGAAACCCGGCCCTTTTGATTCGTGCCTGCCACTGCTTGTACATCTCTGGCCTCTCCAATCTCTGAATGCCCTCACATGCCACCACATTCAGAATAGCCTGACCCATCACCTCTCTCTCAAACATCACCCTCTGCGGGCTGTCTTCATATAGAATGGTGTGGAAAGTGTCAAACTTGTTGCAATAGTAATGCAGAACTTCCCGAAAGCGCGGGACAAAAAGGGTGAGCTGTGGGATGCATTCATGAAGCCAGTCAAAGAAGGCGCGGATTAAGAGCCCACATCTGGTGAAATAGTTGGTCTCTAGGGCTACAAGAAGCATCGACACTCTCATCATGAAGATGGCGGAGCCTGTTGAATGAAGTGAGCACCAACACTTCATCTGGTGAAATGCGAATGGAAGCTGGTTCTATTTCTTCCCAATTAGTAGCTGCATTTGCATGGTATTTAAAGGGTACATTGTAGGTCTTAGCATACTCGATCAAACATCGACCAGTCCCCTCTATTGAAGAGGAGGGGTTGACATCGGTAGGCTTTGTCGGAAGCTCAATGCCCGTTATGCGAACAAAAGGAGGACCTTCCATGCGATGAGCAAGTGCATAGATCAGGCAAGGCCACTGCAATCCATAGAAGATACCATAGTCCACAATGTGTATGCGAGCGGCACCACTTGCAGCCTTTAGAATATACTGGTTGGCAAAATAGGGTGCAGTCTTGAGGTAAGGGCATATCTCAAACAACATCTTAGAAGCTGTCTTCAGCATCATCCATGCAGAAGTTAGCTGTGCTGTGCTAGCTATGGCAGCATATACTGTGCTGTCCATGCCACTCAAGCAAGCCATCATGGCCTCACTGAAGTAATGTACGGCACGTTGCAGGCCAGTCCCAAAAGGGGCTGCACCCTGTTGCCGCACTTGCTGCAAAAGCTCCCTTGCCTTCCTATTGTCACCCTCTCCTAATGCCTTGGTAGTGCTTAATAGGAGACTTTTTAGATTTATAGGATGTGTGAGCGCCCCATCTTCCCTGCCGTTATGTTTGAACTGGGTTTCTGGCAGGTTTAGTTCATTTCTACCTCTACCTCCCCATTCATCAAAGAGCTGCACTTGTTGCTCTGCTGACAGGTCTGCATTCATGACAAAAGTGACATCATCTTGAGCTGTACCCAGAGATCGGGCTCGCTGCAAAGATTGAGTGGCGCGATTGCTGTTCTCATTGAAAGGCAGTGGCTGCATGGGGTTGCCTACAAGGGCAATATGGGAGCAAGAACTGTCAGCATTTGATGTGTATCCATGAGATGTGTTTAGAGGCAGGTCTGTCATCATTTGAAAATCATCTTGTCGCAGATTTGCAGCAGCCGGTTGGGTGAGGGCAACCTTGGGTCCTTGATATCCTCCCTTTTTCAAACCCTTGTCTGCTATTGCAAGCCTCGATAAGACGTTTGAATTGCATCTCTATCTGCTACAAATGAGAGCATCGATGTTACTGGAACACTCTTTGATACTGCTGATGTCAAAATCATCGATATCTGCATGCAAACCACTGACAGCATCACAAAAAACTGACAAAGGACAAACTCTTGTGTGAGAATCATCTGTTGCATCATCCCTGCTGGAGGTAAGTTGCGTTCTTGCACAGTCATGTGCAAGAAGCGAGGACACATGCACATTGGGTGCATTGTTGTTCATCAAGATGCCATGGAAGTCCTTAAAGATATGCTAGTAGGCATGGTTGGTCTGTATAGATAGGAGCTGGGAGCTGCTGTAATTCTCCAGGCTTTCATCCATGAGGATTCCATTGATGTGCGAGATCATATCCTCGTTGCCGAACTCGGGATGATCAAGGAATTGATGCATGGAAGTGTGGGATCGATGGCTCCAAGTAAAAGACTCAGAGCCCACAAAATCCCAAACCCAAAAAAACCCACATCTACATACACACAGCCAAACAAACCCACAGCTATGCAAATGCACGCACACACAGAGATGGAAAAAAACAAAGCATACAGAAAAGTACAAACAGAGTCTCTCTCTCTCTCTCTCTCTCTCTCTCTCTCTCTCTCTCACACAAACACACACACACACACACACACACACAGCACCCTCTCTACATGCGCGCAAATTAGAGCCGCGCATCATCAAGAGTGTCGGAAGGGGAAGAGGGCTTTATGGTTCATACGATTGATCGAGTGCAAAACTGTGTCTCAGCTTGGTCGTCTCTAATTGGGAGAAAATCGTGTAAAAATAGAAAATCTAAAAAAAATAAATTTAAAAATCTTGTTGGGAGGAGTAGAGGAATTTGTGCTAGTTAGAGCGGTGTGACGGCCCGAAGTTCGGGGCGTCGCGGGAAAAGGGGCTCTGATACCAAGTGTGACGGCCCGATGTTGGGCACGTCATGTGGAGGCCCGTAGTTGGGCTCTGATACCAAGTGTGACGGCCCGGGGTTGGGCGTGTCATGTGGAGGTGCGTGGTGGGCGCGTTTGCCTTCAAAAAGCCCGGCTCGGGTCGCGTTGCGTTCCGTGGGTCGGCGGCCGTGGTGTGTTCCGAGGGTCTCGCGTTTCGGGTCCCTAGTCCCACGTAGCCCCAAGCTCCCCCGCACTCAAGGAGGGTCATAGCGTGCCCTGGGGAACCTTGCGTGGAGCCCCCACGGTGCACGAGTGCGTGGAGTGGGGCTAACGTGTCTAGGTGGGGGGTCCCCGTCCCGTGGCCGTTTCCGGGAGGCTCATACCCCTTATATACACCCCCGGTTGAAGAAAGTTCGACGTCCTCGTCGAACAAAGGGAGAAAAGAGAGCTTGGCTATGCATAGGCCAAAGGTCTAAGGGGTGCATATAGTGCAAAGTGCGTGAAAACTGTACCCGAAATGCAAGTAGATAGCATGCTTTGTTTTTGGAATTTTTGGAATAAAGTGTGTGTATTTTTGTGTGTTTTGGCAGAAGGCTGAAAAAGATATGCTTTGAATACCCAAGTAGAATTCCCCATACTTGAGCATTCCCCAAAAGGTAACCCGAGGTGCGCGGAGCCACCTGCTGCGTTGGCCCGCGCGGAGACTTCTTTAAAAGCCGAATTTGAAGTAAAGTCCATCGCAATGCAGCCCTTGCGAAGTTGCAAGGAAACTTACTGTCATTTTGACGCGCGTTGTAGACTTAGGCTGACATCAGCTTTGGTTTCCAATCGCTGAATCTTGAATCGGGTAAGGTTACTTGGTTAGATCTAGTCTTTAGGTTGAAGTAGCTTTGGTTGTCATGACACCATGAAGGCTTTGGCTGAATCTTCAATCGTCAAACTGATCCCAGTTGGGTGGACCTCATTTGGAGGGCTAGCTCGGTGCCCCTTTGGTCTCTTGTAGACTTGAATGGGTCTTCAGCTCAGCATAGGCCACAAAAGTGGCCGGGCGCGACGAACTAAGTTTAGTTAGTCCATCGCGTCTTTCTCTTTTTGATTTTGTTACAAAGAGCCCTGTCTGGCTCACATCTTTCCTTTGTGTTTGGAATAGTGGACTTGTAGTGTGGCCATCTCTAGGCCATTGTGTGTGTACGATTTGCCTTGGCACTCGTATGTTGAGCGAAGTAGCATGTAGTAGTATGAGTGGTGGGTCGTAGGTTTTCCCGTAGCCTCCCCCCTCCTGGGTTTGGCGAACTGAGTGGCGAGTCGTAGGTTTGCCCGTAGCCTCCCCCCTCCTGGGTTTGGCGAACTGAGTGGCGGGTCGTAGGTTTGCCCGTAGCCTCCCCCCTCCTGGGTTTGGCGAACTGAGTGGCGGGTCGTAGGTTTGCCCGTAGCCTCCCCCCTCCTGGGTTTGGCGAACTGAGTGGCGGGTCGTAGGTTTGCCCGTAGCCTCCCCCCTCCTGGGTTTGGCGAACTGTGGTTGTAGCAGCAGCGTTGGCGGCCCCGCACGTTGGGTACGCGCCGTTTTGAGTCCTGGAGCCTCCCCCTTCCTTGGGTTCGGCTTGGTTGATTTCCTGAAGCTCTGATACCAAGTGTGACGGCCCGAAGTTCGGGGCATCGCGGGAAAAGGGGCTCTGATACCAAGTGTGACGGCCCGATGTTGGGCGCGTCATGTGGAGGCAAGTAGTTGGGCTCTGATACCAAGTGTGACGGCCCGGGGTTGGGCGCGTCATGTGGAGGTGCGTGGTGGGCGCGTTTGCCTTCAAAAAGCCCGGCTCGGGTCGGGGCCGGCTCGGGTCGCGTTGCGTTTCGTGGGTCGGCGGCTGTGGTGTGTTCCGAGGGTCTCGTGTTCCGGGTCCCTAGTCCCACGTAGCCCCAAGCTCCCCCGCACTCAAGGAGGGTCATAGCGTGCCCTGGGGAACCTTGCGTGGAGCCCCCACGGTGCACGAGTGCGTGGAGTGGGGCTAACGTGTCTAGGTGGGGGGTCCCCGTCCCGTGGCCGTTTCCGGGAGGCTCATACCCCTTATAGGCGGTGTCACATTGAGGTGATGGACATACCTTCAAAAAGTGTGTCCGGACATGGGAAAAGTCACACAAGGCAAACATTCCTTATACTTAGTAAAAGTTGCCTTTGTAAGCATCCAATCTGCATAGGCCAACTCAAAAGTAGCTTACCATTTGAAGAGGGGGTCCGGGTTCAAAGCCAACCAATTCTCTCTCTGTCTCTCTCTCTCTCTCTCTATATATATATATATACATATACATATATACTCTCTCTCTCTCTCTCTCTTTCTTCTTCTTCTCTCTCTCTCTCTCTCTCTCTCTCTCTCTCTCTCTCTCTCTCTCTCTCTCTCTCTCTCTCTCGTTAAATGATAAAAGATCTTTGAACTTTTTATAAGTTTGTTGCTGTTGTCTGTCCACAGGTGGAAAAAGATGTACATAGGTGGTTGCATGTTGTCAAGAAAGACAAGACTTGTGGGCGTTTTGTCTCTGCACATTTGATGAATCCATTCTTAGATATTCCCAAACTAAAAAGATTTTTTGGGTTCTTTTTCTTTGGTTTGAGCATTCTGACGACCCCACTATGGGAAGAATGTGTGATATGTTGGTCCTATGACCCTCCACTAAAAGTGGTGTTGTGTAACGCAAAAGAGGTAATCACCTCAAAAAGCGACCCTAAAATGCCAATTCTCAAATTAGGTACATTCGACATGGGGGCAGATAGTAACGACTAACATTGAAACTTTCATAGAGCCGCCCCTATTGGCTATTTGCATGCAAGGGCTCAGGCATATCCCAACGAAAACCCTAGTATTTACCCAAACATATGAGGAATTACATCAAATACTTACAAACCTCATTGAACAAAAATATATCTAGCTCCTGCCATCTGTATCTCTTGAGCAAACAGGAGCTTGGTTTTGAGCCTACTGTCAAAGGGCCCTCCGAATAAAGAGACAACACGGGTAACACCCAGATTACATTTCACAAGTGGAAGCCCTAAAAGAGATTTTATCTCTTGCTTGGACAAAGCACCTAACAACCCTATCCTAATCTGCAAGCAACTCATAACGCAACAAGCCAAACAACGTCTTAGTGGAGGAGACTTCCAAGAATGGGGGGCTCGGTGGAACACACTCTAGGATCCCTGATCACACACCTTAGACAAATTATCACTCCGGGATCCCCGAACCTCCCCTATTTGACAACAATATACAAAAGCCATAAAACTGCTTTCAGATGGATCACATGCGGGGTCTCATGATGTTACTCTGAAATATCCTTACTGATGGCATGCATTCTCAAAACATGCCTATCATTGTTAAAAACCAGAGCATGGCGCCTCAATCAAAGGGCCTTCCTATGCCATAATCTCCACGTTCAATCATGATGGATTGTGGAGTCAGTGTACGAATGTATCTTGAACCTCCCAAAAGAAGCAACATCTTTGTTCTCTAGGGACATTAAAAAATGCTATGAAAATATTCCCCACGATGGCAATTATGGCTAGATCCATAACATCTCTAGACTAATTAAATATACTTTTTAAAATGCACAAGGAGCATACATCTCCTTCGAAACAATTCCTACACAATGCATGCAAGGGACATGGTCCTCTAGCCAATACAAGTCTGTACTATCATTCTCCTATGAGGAAGTGTAATGCAAATGGCCTATGAGTTTGAGAGTAGCGGAATTAGGGAATTAAATAAAGCACTTTTGTGAGATCACTTTGTGAGCATAGCGGGTGAACTTAATTGATGGTAGCAACATAAACATGGTACTTAGTTAACTTGGCATGAACAATACTTTTGTAAGAGAGAGAGAGTTTAGAGAACATGACAACAATTAAGGACCGGATTCAGACGGAGCCGGTCCCCCCTCCAATAGGCGTTTGTATTATAGTTTCTCCCATTAAGAGAGACTTGGTACAATACAATCTTTGTGTTCCTTGTGACCTAGGTAATGCAATGAAGATGGAAAGCTTCATGCAACACAAGCATAACATAAACTTTGTAGAAAGCATTAACTATCCCAAGCCGCAATCCCAAGGCCTCAAACACCTTCGAAGGTGGAGAGAGCTAGCGGGGAATGAGGGTAGGGAAGAGGAAGAAGAAACATTCCATAGGAGAAAGAAATAGTTCTTCACTTATCATCACTCTTCTTGTTAGCATACATAATAGCATAGTAATGAAGATGGCAAGCTTAAACATTGAAGCATGGCTCTTGGTTGAATTTGCATTCCATAGCCAAGAGTGTTGGTGTAGGCTCTCACTTCTCGTAAGCTTGGAGAAGCAGGTGGAGTTCTTCTACTTTCACCAAGTGAGAATGAATCCACAAAATGAGTGTGTGTGTGTGTGTGTGTGTGTGTGTGTGGTCTATACCCCCCCAGCACACCCCTTGCTTGCTTGGGGCGAGTTCTACCTTTTTCTCATACCTCAATCTCATTGGACACCTCTTCCCCTAGCCAATCACATGCAACATGCATTTTAAGTACATGGGTAGCCTTTGGACAAGTGTCCTCCTTACCCCTTAGAGAGAGAGAGCTTGAAAATATCTAGATATTTGTTGGATGGAACAAGAAGCTCATTGGACCCTCTTTAGCCCAACCAATAGCATTCAAGCACATAATGAGGTTAAACATAGGGAGAGTTTGACATGTATTCCATGTGCCCCTTTAGAAAAGGGGTGCCCTTTGGGTGAGTGGGAGGTTAAGTCAAAGATTCCCCTAACTTTGGGGCTTTCCCCCTCCTTTGTAGGGTCTCTTTTTTACTCAAGTACCTTACCCCCCATGCATGGGAAGCTTCTCAAGCACCTTTCTCATTAAGCATGACAAGCACCTCAAGAACCTTAGTCATCAAGCATGACAAGTACCTCAAGCACCTTAGTCATCAAGCACGACAAGCACCTCAAGCACCTTAGTCATCAAGCACGACAAGCACCTCAAGCTTAGGTCATGATCCCACCTCAAGCTCAACCCTAGCTTGCCTAAGGTCAAAGGACTTTTAACACTAACCATTGGAGGTCTTTAATGAAGGACTTATAACACTAACCATTGGAGGTCTTTAATGAAGGACTTTTAACACTAACCATTGGAGGTCTTTAATGAAGCTAACCATAAGGTCTTTTAAGATCCATTAGATGCACATTTCTCTTTGATAGACTACCTCTTTTTGGACCTGTATTGAGATGTAACCATCTCTCCTCTTGGTCCCCTATTGAGATAAGTCTAGAAGCACTTATTTCACATTGCTCTTTGGTAGACCGTCTCCTTTTGGACCCCTATTGAGATGCAACCATCTCTCCTTTTGGTCCCCTGCTGAGATAGGTCTAGAAGCACATGTCTCTATTCTAACTTGTTCCCGTTTATTCTCCCACATTAAATGATAAGTTTAATATGAGAAAATCATTTGGGTTAGCTAGATATTAGATTTTATGACATTACCTCTCTCTTGAAATCATAGTCGTCCTCGACTATGAGGTAGGGAAGATAAACCCTAGTCATTAGTCCATGTTTCTTAGTGGGTAGAGGATCCCTTTTTACCCTATGACATCATTCCAAAATGGATGACTAATCCATTTGGTGCTTAAGAGACATAGCTCTGGCAAGCATGTCTGCTTTAGTCCATATATTCATACTTCCAAATTAGAGTGACAAGTTCTACTTGGTGTTTGTGAGACGTCGTCACAACAAACATGATTCTAAGCATGCATACTATTTAAATTTGTGCACAATAAAAAGAGAACTAGTCTTATAAGACAAAAAGAATGTTCATTTAAAATGCATTTTCATATGCTTACTTTAAGGCATCATTGTAAGCATTGACAAGGTTCATATTATCCTTAAGTTAGGTTCTTTGTATCCATCTAGCATCTTTAAAAGAATAATTCTTAAACTTAATAAGACATCGTCAGATAATCTTACCGTTTCTTAATACCTTGTCTTCATGTCATAGGATGAACTCAGATTGAAGTACTTGATCTACGATTTTTGGAGGCTCTGCAACTATTGCTTCTTTTGATGACGCTCCTTTGTAAGGCTTATGTAGGCTCTCATGGAAAACATGGTGCACGATCCAATGGTTGGGGCAACTTTAATTGATAAGCCATCTCATTGATTGGCTTAAGAATTTAAAATGGAAGATAGTATATTTTTGCTAGTTTAGCATAATACTCTTGGTGGCCCATAGGATTCTTGCCCGTAGTATGCCTTAGACGAGCCTTGAGAAACTTTAGCAAGACCCTGTAATTTTACTTAAAGGCTAAGGCTCTTCTGTGCTTATTAGCAGCAGCCCTTTTTGCCTTTGCTTTGAGATGGATATAACTTCTTTAACCTTTGGAAAAGATTCTTGTGAGCCTTGGCTATATTCATTAGTAGAGAAGATCTTCCCATGTACTTTAAGTAGTAAGGGACTTTTGGATCTTCTCTCTTTAACTTCGAAACGTGCTTTCCCCATAGAAGTATGTACAATGTCATTGTACGCATACTCTTAAGAGATATCTTTTTCTCTCATTGAGAACGTTGATCTACTTCCATGACATAGGCTTTTAGTAGATCAAGAATTGTTAAATTAGTTATTTCACTTTGGTCATCCGCTTGTGGATGATAGGCCGAAAGAGAAATTTAATCTACTTCCTAGATTCTCAAAGAGACCCTTCTAGAAATTATTGGTCATTCTAGGATCTTTGTCCAACACTATGGATGTTGGAAAGCCACGATGCTTGAAAAATTGAGATTTGAAGAGGGTTGCCATTTGATGTGCCTTAATAGTCTTTTTGACAGGCATATAGTGTGTTTTCTTGTTAAGCGTGTCGACTGTAACAATCCAAGTTGCTTCTCTCGATCAAATTTCAACTTTTGGTATACCACACATTTTGAAACATACGCTTGTATGTTTACTTTTCATGGTAGACCAACAGAAATACATTTCTACTCCTTGAAGAGTAGATTATGGATTCTCTTTTTGCCACGCATAAGGAGAAGTATGGGATTCATACATGACTTTCTTATTATATGGGTGAGTAGCACATAGCCTATTGCCGTTTGGAAGATAACCATCCTTCGAGGTGACTGGTTCTTTTTTCTTCCCTTATGCAAAGACTGTAATTACATACTTAAAGTCTCAGTCAGTAGCATACTCATCTATCATAAAATATAGATCATTGTGAGTTGCTATAGACACCACATTTACCCTTAGTCGTTGTGAAAGTGCATCGACCACTTGATTGTGCTTGCCAACAATGTGAGCAATATGAAATTTAAATTGCAATAGAAAATTTTCCCACCTCATTTGTTTGTCGAAGAGCTTGGTTTGTGTCATGAAGTTCTTGAGGCTTTGTGAAACATTCGTAGGATGAACGGAGTGTTGGGGTCTCCATCGTTGCAATAGCTCCAATGACTAACAAAATTGTCAATACCAAGGGATGAGCTACCCGGTTAGGGCATGGAAACACTCACACGGTAAGTGAGCTAATCGTGGAAACACAAATGGTTAACTCTATGAGGTGAGCTTCTCGGCCTATGGAGGAGCTAAGCCGCAATGAAGGGCAATCTCCATATCCACTTCTCTTCACCTCTAATCAACCCAATCACACACACTACGATTGCAAGACGCACACAACACTAACTATCATGCAACACACTAATCGCAAGCACACACACACATAGATCTATCGAGCACCACACTCCAATCAAAACTACATGCACACACAAGCAAAAGAGGGCAATCACACAAGATTAGAGAGGGATTAACCACTAATTAGTTAAGATCTAGTTCATATAAGCATCATAGGCAATCATAAGAAGTAAGAGAGAGGCATAGTGAAAGAGAATGAATAATTGATTAGTGTTAATCAAGCTTGTCTCATGAGCAAGGAGAAGCTCAAGGACTCCATAGCCACACACCTCAAGAGCTCTCACCAAAGAGTGCTCTCAACCAATGAGCTTGAGAACCCAAATTTCTCTTACACACTGCCTTATATACCTAGGTTAAAAATATGCAATGTCCGGGTGCCCAAGGCCTTTAGGGCTCCACCACTTAGTGAATCTTCAACCGAGGCACAATAATTGGCCTATTCTTTACATCTTGGAACTCCCATTGAGCCCGTGACACATTAAAATATCACAATGGCTTGAAATAAATCGAGAATTTACAATACGTGACCATTTTGGGAAAACGTGGAAAGTGTGCAATTCCAATCTTTACTGCTTCTTCATGTTGATCTTCAATGTGCATCCGTAAGTCTTCGGTCTTTAGCAGCTTCTATGAACTGACGTTGACTTAGTTAACATTCCCCCCTTCCGATTTTAGTGCCCGTCCTCGGACGCTGTTAAAAGGTGTCCATGGAGGCAAGGGAAGGTTTTGATTGGTTGTTGATGGGCTAATTGTCTTCATTTGTTATTGAATTTGTTGATGAGGTTCAATTTGCTGTAGCATCTTCATTGGTCCAAATATGTCTGATGTGAGAGATGATGTTGCATTTGTTCGTTGTAATAGAATAATGATGAGACTGATGTGAAAAGTATGTACAAGAGAAGTAGAATGATGAGGTTCTAAATTAGGGTCTAATACGTGGATGATCAAAGGGAAAAAACCCAGTGGGAAAAAAGTGCCTTTGGGATAAGCACATTATTGGAGTACTTATAGCATGGGAAATATTAATAAAGTACTCGAGGGATTATTTGCTAATAGATATGGAATTAAAAGGGCAGCAAATATGAGAGGGTAGCATGATGGAACATCGGTTTTCCTGTTGTAGTCCACTCAAGGTGCATAGGTGGAAGCAAAAAAGAGTGTTTAATGCATATGTGCAATGATGGGACATCCTATTTATGCATACACAAAAATGCATGGAAAACAATATGCTGTGAAAGAAAGAATTTGAGGGGTTCTTCAGAAAGCTAGTGTAGCTATAAAAGCACATGCCATGGATTTACCAGCTGGCACCCCTTTAAGAATGGTTTTTGTTGATGATGATATGAGCTCTCATTTTATTGTGCACTATGCGTGAGTGTTGAACTCTACGACACTCCACCAATTGCAAGTTAATAGACTTCAACTCTTATACTCATCTCATCCAGCATGAGCAACACGACTTTAGATATACTCAAATTTTCCAGCTTGAGCGTAAGCCTAATAACTATGACTCTTAGCACAGAGTTTAATATGACTTGAAGCTTTGGGACTAATGCTTTGCTCATTTTATGGCTCAGCAGCCCGACTCTGACTATGCCAAAGAGTGTTTTTTGCACCCTGGTGACTTGACATTTTACATTCTTGTGCTTACTACAAACATTTCTTCAGGTAAAAGTAAGCTTGAATCCTCAAAAAGAGGATTACTCAAGGACCAAGTTGGTAGTGAAGGTTTCTTTTGCCATACCTGTTTTATCATCTTTGAATCTGCATTCTCATCGGTTGGGTTGTCCTTCCTTGATTGTGAAGACTCCATTATCTGTTTGATTCTTCGATTAGGCCTATTGTAAGGAATCTTTGATGTTGTTGTAGGCCTCTGTTGATCGTTGACATTTGACTTTTGACTAGGAGCATTGAAAGACTTAGGAATCCAAATCTCTTGATAACCTTTGTTTCTCCATTGTTGACTTTGTTGAGCTGTAGGTCTTGTTGAGTTCCTGATATCTTCATGCATGTCTGGTGTAGTTGCAGTTGGCTTGTGGTTGACTGGTAGCCAAATCTTTGTATACCTTGTGTAAAATCCTTGTCTAAGAGGAAGATCCTGTAAGATCCGTCTCTGTTCTGTATCCTCTTGAGAGTTGTGGTAGACTTTAGCATCTTTTGATGTGGTTTTGTTGTATACCCGCTTCTTAGGTATCCTAGGATATTGTCGAGGTTGATACCCAATGGGCCTTCTTTCTTGGGAGGGTCTTGAAGCTACTTCATAAACCCTAACTTGCAGTTTTTGTACCCATATCTGTATGTTATCTCTATAGTACTCATGTTCCTTTAAGCTCCATTGTGATGCTATCCATCCCATGTTTTTGTCTTTTTGTGTTGAATTCCTATCTTTAATCCAAATTGGATCATTGAATTTGACTAAATTGCTCGAAACAAACACTTGCTTGACTTTTCTTTGCTTTCTTGAGTACGTTGGTTGAAATATCTTTGCTTTTCTGGGTGTCTCTTTGGAGGTTTCCGTTGGGTCAGCAATTGACTTAAAGTTTTGAAAGCCTGACTTGCTTGAAGAAGCTGATCCATGAGGGTTCTTTGATGTAGAGGCCTCAGGCTATAACATCTTCTTTGCTAACCGGTGGAGGGTCCACTTTGGCCTTACCTTTGTCTGCAAGATTTGTCTTTGATTCTTGTGACTTTTGCAACTTTGAATCTAGCATTAACAATACCTATAAATGTCGCTTGCTACCTCTTGATACCTCTTGAAAAAGAGAGTATTAGCATTTTATCTTCTTTGTAGGCCTTGTGTTGGTCTAACCACTGATGTCCAAGGATGATGTCGCAAGCATTTCCTTTGAAGGCTTCACTGAAACTTTACCTACTCTTCGTGATGTTGGATGCTAAGGGTAGCAACCATTTGTTTTTGACTTGTAGCCTTACCCATGATTTCCCTATTATCTGGCTTGTCCTGAGTAATCTCTAGAATGCTCTGGATCTTGTCTGAAACCATATTGCACTTTGCTTCGTTATCCAGTAGAGCATTACATCTGACACTTGCTCCTTTTGTACTGCTGAGAACTATAGCTATTCTCATTGTTGGTTCTATTGAAGATCTCTGACCTGCTTTTGCCATGGTCTCATCTTGATCTAATTGTGTCTCCATGGAGGGTGGTTTGAGACTTTGTTTTCCAATCTGACTTACATTAGCTGATTTAGCTGGCAATGAGTGATTGATATTTGGACTTCCTCTTGCTTCTTGGTTGTCTGCAACCTTGTTCTTCTTAACTTCTAGCTTTGGTGGCATTCTTTGCTCGATAACTTCCGTGGTTTCTTTTTGCTTTATTTGATCTGCACTTGATATTGCCCGATTTGCTTTAAGCTCTTTTGAAGCTCTTTTCGATGGAGATGAATCATCTTCAATAAGATCTACTTTGATTTTAGTCTCCATCTTAACTGTGCTTGAGGACTTTGTACTGTTGTCCGCGGGTGACCAGTCTTGGTCTTCATTCTTTGTTGTCTGTGAAGACTGCATCTTCATTGAACTCTGTATCTCTAGGACCTTTTGGGCCATTGGAATTCCCATTATGATGTCTTCTGGCATATCCTTTGCTATGATCACGTGGAATTGAGCTTTGATGATCTGTGAACTTACTTCAATGGTGGTAGAGATGATTCCCCAGAATTCTGCTCGTTTGTTTCCTGATATGCTCACAATTCAGGAGCATTTTCTAGCTGTGGTTGGCCACATCTTTTCCAAGTGCGAAAAGACATGTCTAACTGGAACTCTAGCTTTACTTTGCTTGACATCTTTTCTTGGTTTTCACCAACAATGTTGCACTTGATCTTCTCAGGATTTGTTTCTGTATTGCTTCTTTTGCTATGACAACATCCTTTGGTTAGACTTTATCTGCATTTTCTTTGCTTTGATCACCTACTTCAATTGATGTTGACTCGTATGACTGTGATACTGCACTTTTTTGCAATTATTGAGCATTGTCCTCCTGCATCCGGGTAACTCTTGATCTTAACAGATCCATTGTACTTTCTGGTAGAGTCTGTCTTTTCGGAGGAGATTTCGGTGGTGATCTTTGTATATCCTTCTGGACTTTAGCTTTCATTGACTTTGAATTATCTGTTACCTATTCTGGCATCTTGAGGTTTTGCATCATCTTCAAATAGTCTTTGACTTCAGTCGGCCATCTGTAGAGGTTTTGACAAGATCATGATCTTGCTGATTTACCATGTGCATCTTGATATGCATATGTGAGCTTGGTCACATGTAACTGTTTGAACACTATTGGCTTTGTCGACTTTTGGCTTTGACTTGTGGAGATCAGCTGAAACTTTTGTCCCTGATGATCTTCATATAAGAATTTATCTACAGATTCTGATGGAATCTGGTGCAATTGGAAACTTCCAACAACCATATGATCTTTCAATCGTTTCTGCCTTGAAGGGTCATGTTGGCTAGAAGCCCTAGGGATTCTAATTGGTGTAGCATTTCCTAGCACATAAGCTGAACTTGATGAATTTACAACTCCCCTCTTCCTAGGATGATCACTATAGCCTGCTTCATTGTAAGAGTTCAAAATTGTTTGGCTCTGGTTTAGTCTCACCTTTTGGGACTGTGAGGTACACTTTGTCTAGCACTGTTGATGTTTGGCATCTGTAAACCTTCTGCATAGTTTTCTATGTATCTTTGAGAGACATGACAAATTACTCCCCAAGTCAAGCTATAAATAGCATTATCTTTGCCTTGATATTGTGTATCCCATGGGTCTCCTATGATATGAGCTTCTGTGGTTTCAGGACCCACTGCATCATAGATGCTAGACTCTCGTCTATATCTACGACTATTTTGGTCAAAGTATGTGCTCGTTTGGTCACAACATCGAAGCTTGATTTTCGATGGAGAAGAATTTGGCTCTGAACAGATTTCTGGGTTCACTCGGGTAATATCCTTCAGCTCTAGAGAGGATGGGCTATAATAGATTCTTTCCTCTGAATTGAACCATCCTTTCTGATCTATCATTGGACGCACTTTTATGAGCTGTTATGTGGGCCGTTCAAACACTAGTTGATCCTTTTTGTACATTTTTCCTTTTTGGTCTACATAGTGTGCATATGAATTATGTGTACCATACAAAGATATTATCATTCTGATTGATGTGTCCCTTAGACTCGTGAATGATTGCACACTTGTGGCACTGGATGCAGAATCATTTGAAAATTTAACAGTCTTTTCATCCTTCGGTGATATCTCGACACCTTGACTAAATTCATGCAAGAATTTTTTGTTCAAAGAATCAATTTTAAGCTTTTCAGGTGCCTGTGCATCTTTAAGCTGATTTTGAACTTGCAATGCTTTTAGTGGTGCTTCTAATGGTAATATAGAATCATTAGATTGCATTAAAAGTGATGAGGTAGATGCACTTACATCGAGATTCACATTTCCAATTTGCTATGTACCTTGCTTAGCGGTTGATGTATCCCTGTTGTCAGGATTTCTTGGACAATCTTCAAAAAAATGTCCACCTTTTTGTCCAGAATCTGAGCAATACGCCATGAATGGTGGTATTTCAATCGGTTCTGTCATGTCAAGCTCTAGCTGAGAAGCTTCTATTTTTGTGCTTGCCAAATTGTCGGCATCTTCTTTTTAAAACACTGAGCATCAAGTTGTAGACTGCTCCATCTTGACCTTTGTACCGTCTTTGGCTTGGTTCTCCAATTAGACTGGCTTCTATTGGCTGATCTGTTGGATCTTCCAATTCTGGCTCTCAACTATAGATCTAATGACTGTAATCCATGTACAATGGCCCTGATTGCATATGCACCAACTGGATGTTTTGCTGGCTTGTGCAGATTTCTGGATAACCACTTGAGTTGACTTTCTGAACTTCTATCTGCACTTCATCTTTGAGTTTGCAATACCTGGCTCCACTGAAGTCTGTGAACATCTGGGAGTTCTCTGAATCTGGCTTCACTCGGATCAACGGGATCTTGGCTCCTGTGTTGCTTTTACTGCTCATCAAGTATCTATGGCCTTCTGTATCTGCATATAAGACTTTGTCTCCATTGTAGCCATATAACTGTAGAATCAACTCTGTTGCAGTTGTCCATGTGTTGTCACTTCTACAGGCTTGCTCTGCTGTACTTGAATTTTTGGCTCGATTTAAGTCCATGTTGGCTAATTCTGTAAAAATTGTCTCCTAGCAGATTTTGGTATCAATTAGCAGAATTTATGCTGTTAGTACTAGCCTAATCTGCAATCACATGTGAGTTGTGCTCTTGTTCGTCCGATTGGAAGCTAATTTACAACACAATTACTCGTACTAGCCAATTTCTAGCATGCAGAATTGTTGAAATTTGAATGCTGCTCAATCAGCTTTGAGTTGGTCGATTTCAGCTTTTTTCAGTTGTTTGCTTGATTTTCCTGGCCGCTGTTCTCGATTTGTGCTCGCTTTGCGATGCACTTCTCTGGCTTTGTTTCTCGGCTTTTTATTTTCTCGTTGCTATTTTACTCGGCGTTGTTTTTTGCTTTTCGGCCTCGTTTTGGCTGTTTCTGGCACTTTCTACGACTTTCTTTTTTATTTTTTCTAATTATTTGTGAAATTTTGAATTTTCTAAAATTTTTAGTCTTTTTATGATTTTCTACGATTTTTTTGGAAAAGTTTTGATTTTAAAGAAATTTTTTGGTAATTTTCTATTTTT
Organism: Adiantum capillus-veneris; assembly: GCF_014529385.1. Lineage (NCBI taxonomy): Eukaryota > Viridiplantae > Streptophyta > Polypodiopsida > Polypodiales > Pteridaceae > Adiantum > Adiantum capillus-veneris. The sequence goes on from NC_140931.1 coordinate 158,221,732, forward strand.
TTGTGAATTTTTTAATTTTTAATGGTTTATAAGAATTTTCTTTGGTTTATTTTGAAATTCCGATCAGTTTATGATTTTTTAATGAATTTTTGTGTTTTTTTTTAAATTTTCTATGATTTGTTTTTTAATTTATGTGTGTTATTTTTGAAATTTTTATGAGGTTTTCCATTTTTTTGGTGAATTTTCTATGTTTCTTTTTGGTGATTTTTTATAAATTTTTTACTCTTTTTGTGATTTTTTTCTGATCAATTTTGATTTTTTAGTGGGTTTTTAATTCTTTTATTGGATTTTTTGATTTTTTATTCTTTTATGGTGTTTTTTAATGTTTTTTGTGATTTTTTTAAAAGCCCTTTTTTTGTGAGTCTTTTTTATATATTTTTTTTTATTTTTTGGTAATTTTTTAAACTTTTCTTTTAAAATTTTTGTGAGTTTTTTATGTTTTTCAATTTCTTTTCAAATTTTTGATGAGTTTGGTTTCTTTTTTTAGTTTTTTATTGGAATTTTAAAAATCTTTTTTATTTTTTATGAAATTTTAAAACTCTTTTTTATTTTTTATTCTTTTTGTGACTTTTTATTTGATTGTGGTATTTATGTAATTTTTTTTGGATTTTTTTGTTTAATTCTTAAAATACTTACGTGTACCTCCTGCACGCGGGTTGTGCTGACGGCGTTGACGTCGGACTCTGGCTGCAGCGCGAATGGCAGGATTGACAGCTAAGGTAGAGCGCCGTGGGCAATTGAAGGCGTAAACTGCGGGGCAGCAGAGAGAGAGAGAGAGAGAGAGAGAGAGAGAGAGAGAGAGAGAGAGAGAGAGAGAGAGAGAGAGAGAGAGAGAGAGAGAGAGAGAGAGAGAGAGAGACGACAGGCGGAGCCTGGCAGCGCACAACTGTGTGACAGCCGGCAGGGAGGCAGGTGTACTGCACGAGTGTGTGTGTGTGTGTGTGTGTTGACAGCCGGAGGGAGAGAGAGTGTATTAAGGGCGTGTCCGTGTGGACAGCCAGTGGTACACGACAAGGCGAGGGGGAGAGAATCCGAGAGATCACGAGGTCTGTCTCAACGACCAATAGAGAGGAGAGAGATGGGAGAGTGGGAAGAGAGAGGGAGTTAGTGAGAGAGTGAGGGTGAGGGGTGTGCTCACGCAGAACGAGCGCGGGTGACAGAAAGAAGAATATTTTTTAATATCGTAGAAAACTGTCCCAAGAGACTGTGCAGGTCTATGCCACGGGGAGTTTTATGCGCCGCAAGGCACGGAATCAAAGTCGAACCCGGCTTTTTATCAAATTTTTTTCCAATCGTCCAAAAATGCCAAAAATAGGCCGAAAATTAGCCGAAACTCCAAAAAATCACTAGAAAATCCCAAAATTTGCCAAAAAATTTCAAAAAATTCATGAAAAATTTTGAGAATCTTAGAAAATCATCGTCATTCATAATCGAATATTTTCGACACGCAAAAGCACACTGAAAATAACAGTTTTTATTGAAAATGCAATTTACGACACAATCATCAACCCGACTCCCGAAAATAGTAAAATGCTCAAAACTCGACCACGGATGGCACAAATGCGAACAAAATGATGCCGTAATGCACACACAAAATGGCTCGTAAAGATCGCAAAATATCAAAATTTTGAGGAGTTAACCAAAAAGTAATGCAAAAATTAGCAAACAATTGCCCAAAAATTGCAAAATTATTTGAAAAATACCCAAGAAATTTCTAAAAGTTCTCCACACATAGGGGAATAGTGCAGCCAAATAAAACTCCTAAAATCAATTGCCAAACAATTTCATTAAATAAATCAAGACTAGGCAATTAAACCGGCAAAATTACGCAAAAATTGACGCAATTAGAGTGTGTAAATCCCTGTTTTGAGCACAAAAATGCAGAAATTAATCATTACACACATCAATTATGCAATGAAAATATGAATCAATCATGCAAATTAAACACTTTTTAGGTACACACACACACACACACACACACACACACACACACACACACACGCGCACACAAATTGACAGTTTTTACCAATTTTTAGGTGCGCACACAATAGGGTTAAACTTGTCGGATTTGCAATGTGATTTTAAAAATCTTTAGTTGGGCATGAACACAACACATATCAATCATCATAATTGAAAAATCATAACGCACACATTGATTTCTAGGTGCACAAACATGGGCAAAATAGTGCACACACACCTAAAATTACACATACACACACTCAATTAGAATGCACACACACTTGATTTAGTGCACACACACTTGAAATTGACCATCCAAACATGCAATTAACTCAATTAGGCACCCAATTAGCAACACACAATCGCCAATTAGCAATTGAAACTTGTCAAATCATACGCCACCAAATCTTAAAAATTTCGGCATTACGACGGCGTGAAAATGAATAATCATAAAATTTTCAATCCATAACATCAACATTGCATTGCATCAACATAGCATAGCATTACATTGCATCATGGTGAGATTTCTACTCAATTCTACACATCCTTAGATTCTAAGGAGGTTGAGAATACTACCTTAATTACCTTTCCATTGAAGATCAATTGAATGGTCGAATGCTCCAATCCTTGATAGAAAATTAGTAAATTAGCAAAAATTAGTCAAATTATCAAGGAGTTAGTGACAAATTAGAGTGTGTAAAAACACAATCGGCAAGATACGGTTACACATTAGGCAATTATGAACACAATACTTCATGCACACACATTCAAAATCCACAAAAACATAAACACACAAGTGAAATTAGTGAGGGAACGCATTCGATTATGCCACAATAACACTAGCGTAGGCCATCGTCCCCGGCAGCGGTGCCAAATGTTGGGGGCTCCATCGTTGCAATAGCTCCAGTGACCAACAAAATTGTCAATACGGAGGGATAAGCTACCCGGCTAGGGCATGGAAACACTCACACGGTAAGTGAGCTAATCGTGGCAACACAAATGGTTAACTCTATGAGGTGAGATTCTCGGCCTATGGAGGAGCTAAGCCGCAATGAAGGGCAACTTCATATCCACTTCTCTTCACCTCTAATCAACCCAATCACACACACTACGATTGCAAGACGCACACAACACTAATCCTATTCATGCAACACACTAATCGCAAGCACACGCACATAGATCTATCGAGCACCACACTCCAATCAAACCTACATGCACACACAAGCAAAAGAGTGCAATCACACAAGATTAGAGAGGGATTAACCACTAATTAGTTAAGATCTGGTTCTTCTAAGCATCATAGGCAATCATAAGAAGTAAGAGAGAGGCATAGTGAAAGAGAATGAATCATTGATTAGTGTTAATCAAGTCTCATCAGCAAGGAGAAGCTTAAGGACTCTATAGCCACACACCTCAAGAGCTCTCACCAAAGAGTGCTCTCAACCAATGAGCTTGAGAACCCTAATTTCTCTTACACATTGCCTTATATACCTAGGTTAAAAATATGCAATGTCCGGGCGTCCAAGGCCTTTAGGGCTCCACCACTTAGTGAATCAGCAACCTAGGCACAATAATTGACCTATCCTTTATAGTTTGGAACTCCCATTGAGCCCGTAACACATTAAAATATTACAATGGCTTGAAATAAATCGGGAATTTACAATATGTGACCATTTTGGGAAAACGTGGAAAATGTGTAACTCCAATCTTTACTGCTTCTTCATGTTGATCTTCAATGTGCATCCGTATGTCTTCGGTCTTTAGCAGCTTTTGTTAACTGACGTTGACTCAGTGAACATGGAGTCCCCAGGAGATAGTGTTTCCTCGTGTTTAGGTCATATAGAATAGCTAGTAGCTCTTTTTCGTATTTGCCCAATACTCACTTATCGAAGTTGAGTCTTTGACTCTCATATGTTATGGCATGCCATTCTTGAAGAAAAATAGCTCCAAGGCAATTACCACAAGCATCACATTGGACCTCAAATGGCTTTGAGAGATCTAGTAGTGTGAACACACTTGAGAGATAAGATTCTCCTTAAGCTTCTTCAAAAGATTCTAGCACTTTTGCAGTCCATGAATACTTAACGTTATTTTTTGTTAAGTCATGTAATGGGCTTGCTATTAGCGAGAATTTTTTTAATGAAGCATCTATAGTATGCACACCTACCTATGCAACTTCGTACTCCTGTAGATTCCTTGGATTAGGCCATCCTTTTATTATCTCTAACTTTGTTGGATCCATACGGGTGCCATCTTTAGAGATAATGTGACCTAAATATTGAATCTCTTGTAGGAAAAATTCACTGTTCTTTTGATTAATGAAAATCTTATTCTCTCTCACAACTTGAAAGCTTACCTGGAGGTGTTGCTTGTACTCTTCAAGAGAATTTGAATGGCCCGAAGATTTTTGTCCATCATGAGTTTGAATGCATCTAGAGCATTTGTCAGGCCAAAACTTGTAACTTATCAAATAGATCTTCTACCCACGGCACGGGAAATCTATTATTGTTAGTGATCTTATTTAGTGATTTATAGTCGACACACATGTGATATGTGTCATCTTTCTTTTGCACTAAAAGTAATGGTGAACAAAATGGAGAGGAGCTAGGCCTCACCATCCCTTTTTCCACCAATTCATGCACTTGCCTCATGATCTCCTCTTGTTGAGCTTGTGAAACTTGATAAGGAGGCTTGTGCATGCTGTGAGCTTCTTGGTAGGAGCTCAATTGCATGGTCATCATCCCTCATTTTAGAAGTATCTCACTAGGGATGTCATCAATAAAAACATCTTGGGATCCATTTAGGAAATTAGACAACTCTAATTCCTCTTGATTCCCTTTATTGCAAGGATATGGTGTTCGCCAACTCATTAGCATCGATGTACATGCTCTCTTCTCTGTAGGTGAAGTTGTGGAACGCATGTCTAACCTCACCATCCTATCTTATTGCAGTATTAGCGAGAACCACGATTAATTTGTCAAACCATGGGACGAAGCTGACTCGACTAGTGCATAGAGGCTACAAGAGGTTATCAATCTCTTGGAAAACAACTAACAACTCGCATCTAACGCAAGCTACACTCAAGTGACTGAAATCACCAAAAGCCAATCGTTCATCGGCAAACAATTCACATTCTTTACAGCATCAAATGATATCCAAACGTAACAAAACTTTTAGGAAAAGTTTATAAGACCTAAGCACACATGCCTATGGCCTCAAACCCCACTTTAGGTCAAGTTTCAAGATCGCGATTATTAACAACAGTGGATTTTTGACCTAATCGTTTTCGACCCAGAATGCATCTAAATGCTTAGCAATGATGCCCCAATACCCCGCCTATGCTTAGTTTTTGATTTGAACATGTAAATTCCTAGCTATGATGAAATTAGGCCGCGGGTCGGCGATGCCAAAAGCTACAAAATACTGTGAATGGCTTACGTCAATGCGTAGAGCTCTGCGGTTGCAATGCAACAAACGCAATTGCAATGTGACAACTGGGGAAGGAGTAGGAAGCCCGAGAAGGAGAGGAGTGAGCACCGTTAGCCCACGCTTTGTATTTCTTATCCAAAAAACTTAATAAAATCTTTACAAAGTTGGCTTTTATACCTTAGCCAAGGTCTAAAATGTGTAATGTCCGGCGCCCAAGGCCTTTGAGACTCCATACTTATTGTATCTGCAACCTAGGTACACTAAGTGACCTATGCTTTACAACTTGGAACTCCCATTGAGCCCGTAACACATTAAAATATTACAATGGCTTGAAATAAATTGAAAATTTACAATACGTGACCATTTTGAAAAAACGTGTGATAAATGTGTGACTCCAATCTTTACTGCTTCTTCACTTTGATCTTCGATGTGTATCCATACGTCTTTGGTCTTTAACAGCTTCTGTTAACTGAAGTTGACTCAGTTAACATTCCCCCCTTCCGATTTTAGTGCCCGTCCTAGGGCACTGTTGAAAGGTGTCCGTGGAGGCAGTGGAAGGTTTTTCTTGGTTGTTGATGGACTGATCTTCATTTTGTCATTGCATTTGTTGATGAGGTTCAATTTGCTGTAGCATCTTCATTGGTGTGAATAGTCAATTTTGAGAGATGATGTTGCATTGGTCCGTTGTAATAGCATCATGATGAGGTTGTTGTTTATTTATGAAAATTATGTACAAGGAAAGTAGAATGATGAGGTTCTAAATTAGGGTCTAATAACTGGATGACTAAAGGGGAAAAAACCCAGTGGAAAAAAAGTGCCATTGGGATACGCGCATTATTGGAGTACTTATTAGTACACGAAATATTAATAAAGTACTCAAGGGATTGTTTGTTGATAATATGGAATTAAAGAGACAACAAATATGAAAGGGTAGCATGATGGAACATTTGTTGCCTCTTGTAGTCCACTCAAGGTGCATAGGTGGAAGCAAAAAAGAGTGTCTAATGCATATGTCCAATGGTGGGACATCCTATTTATGCATACACAAAAATGCATGGAAAACAATATGCTGTGCCAAAAGGATTTTGAGGGGTCTTCAGAAAGATGGTGTAGCTATAAAAGCATATGTCATGGCTTTGCAAGCTGGCACCTCTTTAAGAATGGTTTTTGTTGACAAGGATATGTGCTCTCATCTTACTGTGCACTGTGCGTGAGTGTTGGAGTCTACGACACTCCACCAATTGTAAGTTAATAGCCTTCGACTCTTATGCTCATCTCATTTAGTATGAGCAACATGACTTTAGATATGCTCAACTCTTCCAGCTTGAGCGTAATCCTAATAACTACGACCCGTAGTATAGAGTTTAATATGACTTGAAGCTTTGGGACTAATGCTTTGCTCATTTTATGGCTCAAAAATCCGACTCTGACTATGCCAAAGAGTGTTTTTTGTACCCTGGCGACTTGCCTTTTTACATTCTTGAGCTTACTACAAACATTTGTTCAGGTAAAAGTAAGCTTGAATCCTCAAAAAGAGGATTATTGAAGAACCACGTTGGCATTGAAGGTTTCTTTTTCCATACTTATTTTATCTTCTTTGAATCTGCATTTGTGTTGGTGGGGTTGTCCTTCTTTGACTGTGAAGACTCCATTATCCATTTGATTCTCCAAGTAGGCCTGTTGATAGGAGTCTTTGATGTTGTTGTTGGCCTCTGTTGGCTATTGGCATCTGGCTTTTGACTAGGAGCATTGGAAGACTTAGGAATTTAAATCTCTTGATGACCTTTGTATCTCCTTTATTGACTTTGCTTTGCTCGAGGTTTTGTCAAGTTCTTGAGATCTTCATGCAGGTCTGGTGTAGTTGCAGTTGGCTTGTGGTTGACTGGTAGCCAAATCTTTATATACCTTGTGAAAAATTCTTGTCCAAGGGGAAGAGTCTTTGAGATCCGTCTTTTTGTTGTATCCTCTTGAAAGTTGTGGTAGACTTTAGCCTCTTTCAATGTTGTTCTGTTGTATACCTACTTGTTAGGTATCATAGGATATTGTCAAGGTTGATACCTTGTGGGCCTTCTTTCGTGGAAGGGACTTGAAGTTACTTCATATGCCCTAACCTGCGGTTTTGGCACCCATATTTGTCTATTACCTCCATAGTACTCATGTTCCTTTAAGCTCCAGTGTGATGCTATCCATCCCATGTGTTTGTCTTTCTATGTTGATTTCCCGTCTTTAATCCAAACTGGATCATTGACTTTGACTAAACTGCTCTGAACAAACACTTGCTTGACTTTCCTTTGCTTTCTTGAGTACTTTGGCTGATAGATCTTTGCTTTTCTGGGTGTCTCCTTAGAGAATTCATTTGGGTCGGCACTTGACTTGAAGTTTTGAAGGCCTAACTTTCTTGAAGAAGCTGATCCATGAGGGTTCTTTGATGTAGAGGCATATTCTTTCACACCTTCTTTGCTAATTAGCTTTACCTTTGTCTGCACGATTTGTCTTTGATTCTAGTGACTCCTGTAACTCTGAATCTAGCATTAACGGTACCTGTAATTGTTGCTGGATACCTCTTGGAGAAGAGAGTATTAGCATTTTATCTTTTTTGTAGGCGTTGTGTTGTTCTAACCACTGATGTCCAAGGATGACATCTGTAAGCATTTCCTTTGAAGGCTTCACCTGAAACTTCACCCGCTCTTCATGATTTTGGATGCTAAGGGTAGCAACCATTTCTTTTTTACTTGTATGCAAACCTCGCATTATTTTGCTATCATGTTTGCATGGAGTGATCTGGAGGATCCTTTGGATGTTCTCTACAACCATATTGCATTTTTCTTCTTTATCTAGTAGAGCATTGCATCTGATACTTGCTCCTTTTGTACTGTTGAGAACTATAGCTATTCTCATTGTTGGTTCTATTGAAGATCTTTGTATTTGTTTTTCTTTTTCCATGTTCTCATCTTGATCTGATCGTGTCTGTATGAAGAGTAGCTTGAGACTTTGTGTTCCAATCTGGTTTGCATCAGTTGATTCAATTGGCACTTTCTGATTGATCTTTGGACTTCCTATTTCTTCCTGGTTGTTTGCAACCTCATTCTTCTTAACTTTTGGCTCTGGTGGCATTCTTTGCTCAATAGCTATCATGGTTGATTTTTGTTCTGTTTGATCTGCACTTGCTATTGCCTGATTTGCTTTAAGCTCTTTTGAAGTTCTAATGATGGAGATGAATCATCTTCAATACGCTTTGCTTTGGCATAAGTCTCCATTTTAACTGTGCTCCCTCCTTGTGCTGTCGTTCACAGGTGACCAGTCTTGGTCTTCATTCTTTGATGTCTGTGATGACTGCATCCTGTTTGACTTCTGTATCTCTAACATCTTCTTGGCCATTGGCATTCCCATTATAATGTCTTATGGCATGCCGTGATCACGTGGAATTGAGTTGTGATGATCTGTGAACTTACTTCTATGGTGGTGGAGATGATTCCCCAACATTCTGCTCGTTTGTTTCCTGATATGCTCACAAATTCAGGAGCATCTTCCAACTGTGGTTGTCCAATCTTTTCCAAGTGCGAAAAGACATGAGGTTTTTGTCTAGTTGAAAATCTAGCTTTACTTCTCCTAACAGATTTTCTTCTTTTTCACCAACAATGTTGCACTTGATCTTCTTAGAATTTCTTTTTGTGTTGAGTGCTTTTGTGGTGGCGGTGTCCGTGGGTTGAACTTTTTCTACATTGGCTTTGCTTTGATCACTTGTTTCTATTGACGTCGACTCCTATGACTGTGATATTGCACTTTTTTGCAATTGTTGAGCATTGTCCTCTTGCATTTGAGTAACCTTTGACCTTAAAAGGTCCATTGTACTGTCTGGGAAAATCTGTTTCTTTAGAGGAGATTTTGGTGGTGACCTTTGTGTAGCCTTTTGGACTTTAGCTTTCGTTGATCTTGTCTCGTGTTCTGGAAACTTGAGGCTTTGCATCATCTTCAGATAGTCCTTGACTTCAGGTTTAGCATCCCTACAAGGTCATGAACTTGCTGAGAGTCATTGCCATTTTAATCTCGATATGCATATGCAAGCTTGGTCTCATGCAATTGTTTGAACACTATGGGATTTCTCGGCTTTTGACTTTGACTTGTGGAGATCAACTGAAACTTTTGTCCCCAATGATCTTCATAGAAGAATTTTTCTGTAGATTTTAATGGTTTTTGGGTCAATGGAAAACTTCCAACAACCATATGATCTTCCAATGGTTTTTGATTTGAAGAGGTTTGCTGGCTAGAAGTTCTTGGGCTTCAAATTGGTGTAGCATTTTCTGGTACTAGAGCTAAGCTTGATGAATTTGCAGCTCCCCCCTTCCTAGGGCGATGACTATAGCCTACTTCATTGTGAGAGCTCAAAACTGTTTGCCTGTGGTTGAGTCTCACCTTTTGGGATTGTGAAGGTACACCTTGGGTAGCACTGTTGATGTTTGGCATCTGTAAGCCTTCTGCATAGTTTCCTATGTATCTCCGTGAAACATGACAAATTATTTTCCAAGTCAAGCTGTAGATAGCATTATCTTTTCCCTGATATTGTCTATCCCATGGGTCTCCTATGATATAAGCTTCTGTTATTTCAAGACCCAAGGCATCATAAATGCTAGACTCTCGTCTATATCTACGACTGTTTTGGTCAAAGTATATGTTCGTTTGGTCACAACATCGAAGCTTTATTTCTGATGGAGGAGAATGTGGCTCTGAACAAATTTCTGGGTTCACTCGGGTAATATCATTCAACTCTAGAGAGGATAGGCTATAATAGATTCTTTCCATTGAAATGAACCATCCTTTCTGATCTATCACTGGACGCACTTCTATGAGCTGGTATGTGGGCCGTTCAAACACTGGTTGATCCTTTTTGTACAGTTTTCCTTTTTGGTCTACATAGTGTGCATATGAATCATGTGTACCATACAAAGCTAGCGTCATTCTCTTTGATGTGTCCCTTAGACTCGTGAATGATTGCACACTTGTGTCAGTGGATGCAAAATCATTTGCAAAATTAACAGTCTTTTCAACCTTTGGTGATATCTCAACACCTTTACTAAATTCATGCAGGAATTTATTGTTCAAAGAATCAATTTTAAGCTTTTCAGGTGCCTGTGCATCTTTATGCTGATTTTGTATTTGCAGTGTTTTTACCGATGCTTCTAATGGTAATGCAGAATCATCCGATTGCATTAAAAGTGACGAGTTAAATGCACTTACATCGAGATTCGCATTTCCAATTTTCTCTGTACCTTGCTTGGTGGTTGATATGTCCCTGTTGTCAGGATTTCTTGGACAATCTTCAGAAAAATGTCCACCATTTTGTCCATAATCTAGGCAATATACCATGGCTGGTGGTATTTCATTTGGTTCTGTCAAGTCAAGCTCTAGTTGAGAAGTTTCTGCTTCTATGTTGGCCAAGTTGTCAGCATCTTCTTTTAAAACACTAAGCATCAAGTGTACCTTGCACACAGTTCTTGACTGAATCTAGGTTCATGCTGTTGAGTTCTCACACCACACAAGGGACCTACAGGTGACAGATTCGGTATAGACACTTTGGCCTCTAGACAAGTTCAATGTGATGCTATCGGATGTAGCATGTTGTAGATAGCTTGTGGTGCACTTGTTTGCTGACACTCAGAGCCCCCCTTGCTATTTCTTATGGCTAAATAATGGTAAAGCCATATGCAAGTCTAAAAAAACTCCATTATTAAGACCAAAGCTTCCGAGGTGTGCACCATATCCCACATAGTGGGCTAAACAAAACCGATAATAGATCCCAATCCCACTTACCCTAATATAATTAAGAAAATCAACCATTATTAGGCTACTTAACACTAGGTTGGTAACCTAACAGGACATAAAAGTGTCCTTTCAGGGTTTTGAAAAAAACCTCCAAAACCATAGTAGATCCACTCATTTTGTAAAATCCTTTCATGAGGTTATAGTTCAAGGCCTACTACACATGGAAAAAATAAGAAACTTGTAAAATTTCTCATCTTTTGGTCACACCAAGCCTCCAAAGTTGATGGACCACTACATTTTCATCAAAACAGTCATTTCTTACATTTTGTTGCATAAAAATAAGATTAGGGATTTTTGTAGGGCTTGAGATAAATTCCCTAGTTAACTTCAATGGGTTGGTGATCAAAACATATGATTGCTTCTCACTCACTATTTTTGGTTTTGCCAAAAGAAATAGGTACAAAAAAGTTGAATTTTTACCATTCTGTAGACCTATCATCAAAGTTTCTATAGCCACACTCAATACAAAAAATATATCCATGTTTTCTTAGTTCCGTATTGTCCTTTAGGTTCATAAGGAGCCATGGAGCATGTCAAAAGAATAATACATCTCTTACCAAGGGGAATCTTGGGGACAAAGATGAAGTGCTAAATACAGCAAACATGAAAAAGCTGGGTTCAACATTATGAGTTGTAGAATCCCATAGAAAGTATTCAGTATCTAGCCAGATTTGATCCTTATGACTACATATGGTTACTAACTACAAAATGCATGTAGTTGTCATAAGAAACTAACAATATTAAAAAAGCTATACTTGATATACTAGAATGTTTCGTTTTCTTCTATAATTGGAAAAATCAACCATTGTTGTCTACTATGCAAAATAGGGTATTAGGTGCCCCAAAACTCAAGGAATATTAGCTTTATGTTACAATATGTGACATAGAAAATCAAAATTGCATTTGGATATCATGAAAGCCACCAAAAAAATAATAGAAGAGCTAAAATTGGCTAAAAAACAGGATTTGACAATTTTTGTAATTTGGTCATAACTTACAACTTTAACATTTATTTCTCCCTAGAAGCATCAGGACATGTTGAGGACTACTAAAGATAGTTCTCTAGCATTATAGACCTCACAAACATGAATTATAGAGTGGTATAGTTGCAAAAAGTTGAAAAAAGCCAAAAACAGGACCCGTTTTTTCACACAGTTTAGGTTGTGAAATGTTGTGCAAGGACAAGGTTAAAGATGGAATTGATATTCCAAAAAAATGTCAAGTTTTTTTCAGCTCATGAGACAACTTTCTAGACAGATAGCACCTCAAAATCCATTTTGAAACTCTTGACATAATTCAAGGAAAATGGTCACTTAAGAGGACATAAAAGTGTCCCAGGACATAAAAGTGTCCCATTACCAACCTAGTGTTAAGGACCTCCCTTCTTAAGCAAGAAAAGAGAAACAAAATGCTCTGATACCAATGTAATGCAAATGGACTATGAACTTTGAGAGTAGCGGAATTATTAGATAAAGCACTTTTGTGAGATTACTTTGTGAGCATAGCGGGTGAACTTAATTGATGGTAGCAACATAAACATGGTACTTAGCTAACTTGGCATGAACAATACTTTTTCAAGAGAGAGAGTTTAGAGAACATGACAACAGTTGAGGACCGGATTCATACGAAGCCGGTCCCCCCTCCAATAGCGTTTGTATTATAGTTTCTCCCATTAAGAGAGACTTGGTACAATACAATCTTTGTGTTCCTTGTGACCTAGGTGATGCAATGAAGATGGAAAGTTTCATGCATCACAAGCATAACATAAAATTTGTAGAAAGCATTAACTATCCCAAGTCTCAGTCCCAAGGCCTCAAACACCTTCGAAGGTGGAGAGAGCTAGCGGGGAATGAGGGTAGGGAAGAGGAAGAAGAAACATTCCATAGAAGAAAGAAATAGTTTCTCACTTATCATCACTCTTCTTGCTAGTATACATAATAGCATAGTAATGAAGATGGAGAAGAGGCAAGCTTAAGCATTGAAGCATGGCTCTTGGTTGGATTTGCATTCCATAGCCAAGAGTGTTGGTGTAGGATCTCACTTCTCACAAGCTTGGAGAAGGAGGTGAAATTCCTCTACTTTCACCAAGTGAGAATGAATCCACAAAATGAGTGTGTGTGTGTGTGTGGTGTATAGCCCCCCAACACACCCCTTGTTTTCTTGGGGCGAGTTCTACCTTTTTCTCATGCCTTAAGCTCATTGGACCCCTCTCCCCCTAGCCAATCACATGCAACATGCATTTCAAGTACATGGGTAGTGTTTGGACAAGTGTCCTCCTTGCCCCTTAGAGAGAGAGAGCTTGAAAATATCTAGATATCTGTTGGATGGAACTAGAAGATCATTGGACCCCTCTTTAGTCCGACCAATAGCATTCAAGCGCACCATGTGGCTAAGCATAAGGAGAGTCTAACATGTATCCCATGTGCCCCTTTAGAAAAGGGGTACCCTTTGGGTGAGTGGGAGGTTAAATCAAAGATTCCCCTAACTTTGGGGCTTTCCCCCTCCTTTGTAGGGTCTCTTTTTTACTCAAGCACCTTACCCCCCATGCATGGGAAGCTTCTCAAGCACCTTCCTCATTAAGCATGACAAGCACCTCAAGAACCTCAGTCATCAAGCACGACAAGCACCTCAAGCACCTTAGTCATCAAGCATGATAAGCACCTCAAGAACCTCAGTCATCAAGCACGACAAGAACCTCAAGCTTAGGTCGCGGGTTCCCACCTCAAGCTTAGCCCTAGCTTGCCTAAGGTCAAAGGAATGTTAACACTAACCATTGGAGGTCTTTAATGAAGCTAACCCTCAGGTCTTTTAAGCTCCATTTAGATGCACGTTGCTCTTTGATAGACTACCCCCTTTTGGACCCGTATTGAGATGTAACCATCTCTCCTCTTGGTCCCCTGTTGAGATAAGTCTAGTAGCACTTATTGCACATTGCTCTTTGGTAGACCGTCTCCTTTTGGACCCCTATTGAGATGCAACCATCTCTCCTTTTGGTCCTCTTTTGAGATAGGTCTAGAAGCACATGTTTCTATTCTAACTATTGTTCCCGTTTATTCTCCCACATTAAATGATCAGTTTAATATGAGAAAATCATTTGGGCTAGCTAGATATTAGATTTTACGACAGGAAGTTACCTCGCCATCCCCGTGGAACTTGCCTGCTCCCCCTTATGGTCCAATTTATACCTCCATGCACTTGAATTTGATTTCTATGAGAAGACACTCAACCAGCCTACATTTCCAAATGCGATGAAGAAACTTGGAACAAATTTCTGATATTTTAATGATATCTTCCTCGTAGATGCAAAAGAACCCCCTCGATCTTGGCTCAGATCTAATCAAAATGTCTAAAAGTGGAAAAAGAAGAAGGGATCACAACCAAATTTCTTAATCTGAAGCTTATGATCTCTGACAACCGACCATCAAATACTTGGCAAAGAAGGAGGATCAACTCCCACATCCCCCCATTCAAATTATCAAAAGATCCAACAAACAACAGACCCTTAGAATGGACACACAAAGTCATCAAATCACAAATCAAACTCGTTCTATTTTGCAACACTCTCCGTCTGGAAGCCTCTAAAGACCTCCAAAACTTGCTACAAGCCTTTTGTGTTAATGACTTTGAACGTGCCAAATTATGGAGACTTGTGAGGAATTTCCTACAAGATTGCACATCATCGTCACATACCTATGACCCCACTACCGTGCTTGATTTACTTAAAATAGGAAGGTACTAGGACCCCAATGGGGGGCCTAGTGCCCCCCAATTTTTAAGGGATCAATATGTACCCTAGTGAGGGTGGAGGTGGATATCTCCCTCTCCCTTATACTAAGTGATACCTTGGGAAATCATGACTAGAGCTTTTAAGAAAAGGACAAAGGTAGGGGATAACTCCCTACAGGATACTCTCGAAATAAAATAATAGGGAGCATCTTACAAACAAACACCCTCCACTCCCTCCACTCATGCATCCTGTGATTTTTTCTCTTCCATTTGGCCCCCCTTCTTACACAAGAGACCCCCACCATACCTTTTAAAAGTAATTCTCTTGTAACTTCCTTTTTGGAGAAAAGCACACGCATACACCCCTATGTAAAGTGTACTCCCCTAGCTCATATCCAAGAGAGAAAATACAAGCACCAAGCTGAGCATCTTGATTGCATTTGGCATCCTCAAGAAACCATGGACAACTCCTCTCATAGATTTTAAGTTGTGTTTTTTTAGAGTAATTGCATTAGGGTGACATCTATGACATGAATGGATTTCTGATGACACATGTCTTCCCCCAATACTTACTAACATTCTCATGTTTTTATGTTTGGTGATGGTGACAAGTAAGCAGGGGATCCTTTTCTCTTATGCATGCCTTGAATTCACTACTTCCAATATGATGGTGAGATCTTTCCTAATTCTTGGCGCTAGTTGTATCATCTTAAAGGCAGTAATGAAATTCCAAAGAAATATTCTTGAGTGTTGCACATCTGTGGGGTTTTTTTCTACTCTGGTTTTATGTTTTTCTACTCTGGTTTTATGGTAAAACTTGTTTGTGATATATGTAAGCACAATTTCCTTCTGTGTGTGTGTGTGTGTGTGTGTGTGTGTGTGTGTGTGTGTGTCTCCATCCAGATTATAGGCCCCCTTATTGGATCAATATGGACATGACACATGTCATGCTTGAATCCTTAGCCTCTCTCTCTCTCTCTCTCTCTCTCTCTTTTATATATATATATATATTCTCTCTATCTCTCTCCCTACATCTTTTTCTCTCTCTCTCACTCTGTTCTCTCTCTTTAATTCTCTCCCGCTTCTCCCTCCCCCCCCCCCCCCTCTCTCTCTCTCTCTCTCTCTCTCTCTCTCTCTCTCTCTCTCTCTCTCTCTCTCTCTCTCTCTCTCTCTCTCGGATCGCTTCCTTGCCGGATTTTGGGCCTCCTTGCCATATCAATTAGACATGACACATGCCTTGCCGAAATCCTTAGCCCTTCTCTCTCTCTCTCTCTCTCTCTCTCTCTCTCTCTTTCTCTCTCTCTCTCTCTCTCTCTCTCTCTTCTTTCTTCCCTCCCTCTCTTTCTAACTCTCTCTCTCTCTCTCTCTCTCTCTCTCTCTCTCTCTCTCTCTCTCTCTCTCTCTCTCTCTCTCTCTCTCTCTCTCTCTCTCTCTCTTTCAGGCCAATCTCATTCTAGGATGTTTTAAATTTACTGCCTTTTCATCTCTCCCTCACCCTCTAGTGGACGACTTGAACCAATCTCTAATGAAATTAGCCAAACTTTTAAACACAAAACCTTAAACAAGGAATAGAGTAAAATTGGCTCTAATGTCGAGAGCTGCATGGGTACAAAGCCTTATGGATTGAATCTGGATAGTCATAAAAAAACTGACTAGGGTTGTGACTCAAATTGAGGATGGAAATAAAACCAAGAAGAAAAATAAAGTGTAAAAGCCTTCATGGTGATTAACTTGGGACTTGGGGCCAACTGAGGTGAAGGCCAGGCCTGACGGGCTTTTGTACCTTGTCAAAAAATCATAGGATTAGTCTTAAGCCTGATTAAAGGGGCTTTTACTCCTACACAGAGGGACTTTAAATAGGGCTGCTTGATTTTTGAAGACTGCATTACAGAGAGTAACGAAGGCAGTAAACTTAGACTAACCTAACAGCTATACACCTGAGGAAATATTCATTAGATGGAGAGCTTGAAGTACTTGAGACTGGAGGTGGAAAAAGAGTACTTAAAGGTGAGCACCATTGATATAGCTCACTTATTTTTCCTTGTAGTATGAGCATAATCTGAAAATGGTAGGGAGTTTTTTTTAGAAGCAATCTGAGTGTTTAGTTGTCTGAGTCTTGAGGAGAGGTTTTGAGCATTTGAGTGTGTGGAGTATCTCCTCCTAGCCCGTAAGGCTGAAGCATCTCGGATGGCGCTATGTAATTTTGCAAGTTCCTCTGAGTACCAAAATCGTTTTTTTTTTTGTTTTCACTCTGTAATAGAACTGTTGAATCTTTGGGAATGAGATGGAGTCATAAGGCTTAAACCAAAAAACCTGAAAATGGTTTGGTTCTGATTATGAAGATTTGAGTTTTTTCCTACATCTATTGACATCTTGTGGTCATTGACAAAATCAAGCTGATTAGTTCATCACATGTCTTTTGAAGTACCAAAATTGTATAGGTCTTTCTGTCTACCTCTTAATGATATAAGCATAATAAGGGACTTGATTTTGGGCTTGACATTTGAAATTTGTAACTTACTAGATGCTAAACACTCTACCTTTGTGTAAGGAGAGCTTGAATCATCAGCTTTATGTTTGATTCCCTGAAAAGGGTCTACTGCAATTAAGGTAAACACCATGATAGTACATCTAAGTGCTATGTAGAGCTTGATAAATGTTTCCAACTACTCCTAAGTGCCTTTAAGTGCATCCAACTGTTTCCAAATTTCCCGTGATTCCAAATGCTTTTGAATGTTTCCAAGTGCTTGACAATCCTTTAATGTGCTTATTATTCTCTAGAGCCCTTGTCACAACTTTAAAAATGATTACAAGTGCTTTTGAGTTCCTCTGACTGCTTCCAACTGCTTCCAAGTGCATTTGAGTGTCTCTGAGTGCTTTCAAATGCTTCCAAGTGTTCCAAGTGCATTACAACACCAGACCATCTTTATGGTTCTTGATAGAGCTTTATAAGGCTTGTCGATGCATTTGAGTGCTTGACCATGTTTTATGGTGCTTAAGAGAGCTTCATTGGTGTTTACATGTGTTTCCAAGGGCTTCTCAGTGCTTTTGAGTGCTTCTAGGTGCCTTCATTCAATTCCAACCACTCAAAAGTGCTTCAAAGTCCTTCAGAGCTACACAAATGTGTTTTACTATGCTTGCAAGTGGTTTTCAATACTTCATAGTGCTTTGAGGTGCTTCTGAAGTCTTTTGAGTGCTATCAAGTGCTTCTAAACGCTTCCATGTGCTAATAAGAAATTTTGAGTGATTCTGAGAGCTTTTGAAAGCTTTTAAGTGCGTCCAAGTGCTGCCAAAGCCTTATAGCATGATTTAGAGTGCATCCATGTGCTCATGAGTGATTTTG